>NW_027143827.1:0-47103 GCF_026170545.1 Melanerpes formicivorus
CATCCGTTCCCCCAGCCCAGCCCAGACCCATCCCCATCCCTGCCCCCATCCCAGCCCCAGCCCCAGCCCTGCCCCGGCCCAGCCCCAGCACCAGCCCAGCCCCAGCCCTGGACCCAGCCCCTGCCCAGTACCCAGCCCCGGACCCAGCCCCTGCCCAGTACCCAGCCCCAGCCCAGCCCCAGCCCCAGCCCCAGCCCCAGCCCAACCCCAGCCCTGGACCCAGCCCCAGCCCAACCCCAGCTCCAGCCCTGCCCCAGCCCAACCCCAGCCCCAGCCCAGCCCCTGCCCTGGACCCAGCCCCAGCCCCACTCCAGCCTCATCCCCAGCCCAGGTCCAGCCCTGCCTCAGCCCAAGCCCCAGACCCAGCCCCATCCCTGCCCCCAGCCCAGCCCCAGCCTCAGCCCTGCCCCAGTTCAGCCCTAGCCCAGCCCTGCCCCAGGCCCCGCCCTGCCCCAGGCCCAGCCCATCCCCTGCCCTGGACCCAGCCCCAGCCCCACCCCAGCCTCATCCCCAGCCACAGCCCTGCCCCAGCCCCAGCCCTGCCCCAGCCTAGCCCCAGCCCCAGCCCATCCCCTGCCCTGGACCCAGCCCCAGCCCAGCCCCAGCCCCAGCAACAGCCCAGCCCCAGCCCAGCCCCAGCCCAAGCCCCAGCCCAGCCCCAGCCCTAGCCCTGCCCCCAGCCCAGCCCCAGCCCTGCCCCCAGCCCAACCCCGGCCACAGCCCTGCCCCAGCCCTGGACCCAGCCCCAGCCCCAGCCCCACCCCCGGCCCCAGCCCCGGCCTCAGCCCAGCCCTAACCTAGCCCTGCCCCAGCCCCAGGCCTAGCCCAGCCGTGCCCTCAGCCCTGCCCCAGCCCTGGACCAAGCCCCAGCCCTGAGCCGAACCCAGCCCCAGCCTGGCCCCAGCCCTGCCCTAGCTCCAGCCCTAGCCCTGTCCCCAGCCTCGGCCAGTGCCCCTGCCCCAGTCCCAACCCTGCCCTCAGCCCAGCCCCAGACCCAGCCTGGCCCCAGCCCTGTCCCTAGCCCCAGCCACAGCCCTAGCCCCAGCCCTGTTTGCAGCCCCAGCCCCAGCCCCACCCTCGCCACCAGCCCAGACCCAGCCCCAACCTTGGCCCCAGCCCAGCCCCAGTTCCAGCCCTGCCCCAGTCCCCGCCCCAGACCCAGCCACAGCCCCAGCCCTGTGCCAGCCCTACCCCAGCCCCATCCTTGCCCCCAGCCCAGCCCTAGCCCGGCCCCAGCTCCAGCCCCAGCCCCAGCCCAGCCCCTACCCTGGACCCAGCCCCAGCCCTGCCCTCAGCCCAGCCCCAGCCCCAGCCCCGCCCCAGCCCAGCCTCAGCCCAGCCCCAGCCCCATTCACAGCCACAGCCCAGCTCCAGCCACAGCCCAGCCCCACCCTGGACCCAGCCCCAGCCACAGCCCAGCCCCAGCCCTGCCCCAGCCTAGCCCCAGCCCCAGTCCAGCCCCTACCCTGGACCCAGCCCCTGCCCAGGACCCAGCCCCAGCCCAGCCCCAGGCCCAGCCCCAGCCCAACCCCAGCCCTGGACCCAGCCCCAGTCGCAGCCCTGGCCCCAGCCCAGCCCCAGCCCCACCCTCAGCCCCAGCCCAGCTCCAGCCACAGCCCAGCCCCAGCCCTGGACCCAGCCCCAGCCCCAGCCAAGCCCCAGCCCCAGCCCCAGCCCAACCCCAGCTCCAGCCCTGCCCCAGCCCAACCCCAGCCCCAGCCCAGCCCCTGCCCTGGACCCAGCCCCAGCCCCACTCCAGCCTCTTCCCCAGCCCAGGTCCAGCCCTGCCTCAGCCCAAGCCCCAGACCCAGCTCCATCCCTGCCCCCAGCCCAGCCCCAGCCTCAGCCCTGCCCCAGTTCAGCCCCAGCCCCAGCCCAGCCCCTGCCCTGGACCCAGCCCCAGCCCCACTCCAGCCTCTTCCCCAGCCCAGGTCCAGCCCTGCCTCAGCCCAAGCCCCAGACCCAGCTCCATCCCTGCCCCCAGCCCAACCCCGGCCACAGCCCTGCCCCAGCCCTGGACCCAGCCCCAGCCCCAGCCCCACACTCGACCCCAGCCCAGCTCCTGCCCCAGCCCTGCCCCGGCTCAGCCCCAGCCCCAGCCCAGCCCCTACCCTGGACCCAGCCCCAGCCCAGCCCCAGCCCAGCCCCAGCCCTGCCCCAGCCCCAGCCCCAGCCCCAGCCCAGCCCTATCCCAGCCCCAGCCCAACCCCAGCTCGAGCCCAGCCCCTGCCCTGGACCCAGCCCCAGCCCAGCTCCAGCCACAGCCCAGCCACAGCCCTGGACCCAGCCCCAGCCCCAGCCCAGCCCCAGCCCCAGCCCCAGCCCAACCCCAGCTCGAGCCCAGCCCCTGCCCTGGACCCAGCCCCAGCCCCAGCCACCGCCCAGCCCCATCCCCACCCCCAGCCCTGGCCCAGTCCCTGCCCCAGCCCAGTCCTGGTCCCATCCCAGCCCCAGCCCTGCCCTCAGCCCAGCCCCATCCCCAGCCCCAGCCCAGCCCCAGCCCTGCCCCAGCCTAGCCCCAGCCCCAGTCCAGCCCCTGCCCTGGATCCAGCCCCAGCCCCACCCCAGCCTCATCCCCAGCCCAGGCCCAGCCCTGCCCCAGCCCCAGCACCACCCCCGGCCCCAGCCCTGACCCCAGCCAAGCCCCACTCACGGCCCAAGCCCCAAACCCAGCCCAGCCCAGCCCTAGCCCAGCCCTGCCCCAGCCCCAGCCCTGCACCGAACCCAGCCCCAGCCGTGCCCCAGCCCTGCCCCAGCTCTGGCCCCAGCCCTGCCCCAGCTCTGGCCCCAGTCCTGTCCCCAGCCCCGGACCCTGCCCCAGCCCCAGCCCTAGCCCAGCCCTGCCCTCAGCCCCAGCCCCAGCCCCAGCCCCACCCTCGGCCCCAGCCCAGCCCCAGCCACAGCCCAGCCCCAGCCCTGGACCCAGCCCCAGTCGCAGCCCCGAGCCCAGCCCTGCCCTAGCCCAGCCCCAGCCCCAGCCCCACCCCTGGCCCCATCCCCGGCCCCAGCCCATCCCTAGCTCAGCCCTGTCCCAGCCCCAGCCCTAGCCCAGCCCGGCCCTGCCCCAGTCCCAGCCCCCAGCCCCTGCCTCAGCCCAGCCATAACCTACCACTGCCCCACCCCCAGGCCTAGCTCAGTCGTGCCCTCAGCCCAGCCCCAGCCCCAGCCCAGCCCAGCCCCAGCCCCAGACCCAGCCTGGCCCCAGCCCTGTCCCCAGCCCCAGCCCAGCCCAGCCCCAGGCCCAGCCCCAGCCCCAGCCCTACCCTAGTCTCTGCCCCAGCCCAGTCCTGGTCCCAGCCCAGGCCCAGCCCTGCCCCAGCCCAAGCCCCAGCCCAGCCCCAGCCCCAGCCCTACCCCAGCCCTGCCCCAGCCTCGGCCACAGCCCAGCCCCAGCCCCAGCCCCAGCCCTACCCCAGCCCTGCCGCAGCCTCGGGCCCAGCCCTGTCCCAGGCCCAGCCCAGACCCCAGCCCAGCCTCAGCCCCAGCCCCAGCCCTGCCCGAACCCCAGCCCTAGCCCAGCCCTGCCCTCAGCCCAGCCCTAACCTAGACCTGCCCCAGCCCCAGGCCTAGCCCAGCCGTGCCCTCAGCCCAGCCCCAGCCCTGGACCAAGCCCCAGCCCTGAGCCGAACCCAGCCCCAGCCTGGCCCCAGCCCTGCCCTAGCTCCAGCCCTAGCCCTGTCGCCAACCTCGGCCCGTGCCCCTGCCCCAGTCCCAGTCCTGCCCCACCCCAGCCCCCAGCCCCAGCCCTGCCCTCAGCCCAGCCCCAGAACAAGCCTGGCCCCAGCCCTGTCCCCAGCCCTGCCACAGCCCAGCCCCAGCCACCGACCAGCCCCAGCCCTGGACCCAGCCCCAGCCCTGTCCCAGTCGCCACCCCAGCCCCAGCCCCACCCCAGCCTCATCCCCAGCCCAGGCCTAGCCCTGCCCCTACCCCAGCCCATCCCCAGTCCCAACCCAGCCGTAGCCCTGCCCTGCTCCAGCCCCCGCCCTGCCCTGCCCCAGTCCTGCACCGAACCCAGCCCCAGCCCGGCCCCAGCCCAGCCCCAGCCCTGTCCCCAGCCCCGGCACCTGCCCCAGCCCCAGCCCCTGATCCCAGCCCTGCCCTCAGCCCCAGCCCCAGCCCCACCCTCGGCCCCAGCCCAGCCCTTGCCCCAGCCCTGCCCCGGCCCAGCCCCAGCCCCAGCCCAGCCCCTGCCCTGTACCCAGCCACAGCCCAGCCACAGCCCAGCCACAGCCCAGCCCCAGCCACAGCCCCAGCCCAGCCCCAGCCCAGCCCAGCCCTGGACCCAGCCCAGCCCCAGCCACAGCACCAGCCCCAGCCCTGGACCCAGCCCAGCCCTAGCCCAGCACCAGCACCACCCTCAGCCCCAGCCCAGCTCCAGCCACAGCCCAGCCACAGCCCTGGAGCCAGCCCCAGCCCCAACCAAGCCTCATTCCCAGCCCAGGCCCAGCCCTGCCCCAGCCCTGCCCTCACCCCAGCCCCAGCCCCAGCCCGGCCCCAGTCCTGACCCAGCCCTGGACCCAGCCCCAGCCCCACCCCAGCCTCATTCCCAGCCCAGGCCCAGCCCAGCCCCAGCCCTGCCCCAGCCCAGCCCCAGCCCCAGCCCTGCCCCAGCCCAGCCCCAGCCACCACCCAGCCCCAGCCCCAGCCCTGGCCTCAGCCCTGCCCCAGGTCTGGCCCCAGCCCTGGCCCCAGCCCTGGCCCCAGCCCCGGCCCGTGCCCCAGCCCCAGCCCCAGCCCCACCCTCGAACTCAGCCCAGCCCCTACCCCAGCCCTGCCCCAGCCCAGCCCCAGCCCCAGCCCTGGCTCCTGCCCTAGCCCTGCCCCATCCCAGCCCCAGACCCAGCCTGGCCCCAGCCCTGACCCCAGCCCCAGCCCAGCCCCAGGCCCTGCCCCAGCCGAGCCACAGCACTGCCCCAGCCCTGGCTCCTGCCCCAGCCCTGGCTCCCGCCCCAGCCCCAGCCCTGCCCAAGACATGGTTCCAGCCCCAGCCCCAGCCCTGCGCCAACCCAGCCCCAGCCAAGGCCCAGCCTCAAGCCTAATCCTGCCCCAGCCCTGGCCCCAATCCAGCCCCAGCCCTACCCCTAATTCAGCCCTAGCCCCAGCCCTGTCCGCAGCCACAGCCCCAGCCCCAGCCCCACCCTCGACCTCAGCCCAGCCCCTACCCCAGCCCTGCCCCAGCCCAGCCCCAGCCCCAGCCCAGCCCCTGCCCTGGACCCAGCCCCAGCCCAGCCCCAGCCACAGCCCCAGCTCCAGCCCCAGCCCTGCCCCAGCCCAGCCCTAGCCACAGCCCAGACACAGCCACAGGCCAGCCCCAGTCGCAACCCCGGGCCCAGCCCAGACCTAGCCCAGCCCCAGCCCCACCCTCAGCCCCAGCCCAGCTCCAGCCACAGCCCAGCCACAGCCCTGGACCCAGCCCCAGCCCAGCCCCATCCCCGGTTCTGCCCCAGCCTAGCCCCAGCCCCAGTCCAGCCCCACCCTGGACCCAGCCCCAGCCCCAGCCCAGCCCCAGCCCAGCTCCAGCCCCACCCTGGCCCCAGCCCTGCCCCAGCCCTGCCCCAGCCCCCGCCCAGCCCCTGCCCTGGACCCAGCCCCAGCCCCACCCCAGCCTCATCCCCAGCCCAGGCCCAGCGCTGCCCCGGCCCAGCCCCAGCCCCAGCCCCAGCCAAGCCCCACTCACGGCCCCATCCCCGGCCCCAGCCCAGCCCTGCCCCAGCCCCAGCCCTGCACCGAACCCAGCCCCAGCCCCAGCCCCAGCCCTGCCCCAGCCCAGCCCCAGCCCAGCCCCAGCCACAGACACAGCCCTGCCCCAGCCCAGCCCCAGCCACAGCCCAGCCCCAGCCCTGGATCCAGCCCCAGTTGCAGCCCCGGTCCCAGCCCAGCCGTAGCCCAGTCCCAGCCCAACCCTGGACCCAGCCCCAGCCCCAGCCCTGCCCCAGCCCCAGCCCAAGCCCTGCCCTGGACCCAGCCCCGGCCCATCCCCAGCCACAGCCCAGCCCCAGCCCTGGACCCAGCCCTAGTCGCAGCCCCGGCCCCAGCCCCAGCCCCAGCCCAACCCCAGCCCCAGCCCTTGCCCCAGCCCAACCCCAGCCCCAGCCCAGCCCCCAGCCCCGGCCCTACCCCTGCCCAGTCCCGGTCCATGCCCAGCCCCAGTCCTGCCCCACCATCGTCCCCAGCCCAGCCCCTGCCCCAGCCCTACCCCTGCCCAGTCCCGGTCCATGCCCCACCCCAGCCCTGCCCAAGACTTGGTTCCAGCCCCAGCCCCAGCCCTGCCCCAGCCCCGCCCTCTGCCCCAGCCCAGCCCAGGCCCCTGCCCCAGCCCCAGCCCTAGCCCAGTCCTGCCCTCGGCCCCAGCCCCAGCCCCGGCCCCTGCCACAGCCCCAGCCCCATCCCAGCCCTAGCCCAGCCCCAGCCCCACCCTCAGCCCCAGCCCAGCTCCAGCCACAGCCCAGCCCCTGCCCTGGACCCATTCCCAGCCCCAGCCCAGCCCCTGCCCTGGACCCAGCCCCAGCCCCACCCCAGCCTCATCCCCAGCCACAGCCCTGCCCCAACCCCAGCCCCAGCCCTGCCCCCAGCCCAACCCCAGCCCCAGCCAAAGCCCTGCCCCAGCCCAGCCCCAGCCACCGCCCTACCCCAGCCCTGGATCCCACCCCAGCCCCAGCCCACTCCCAGTCCCCGCCCCAGCCCCAGCCCCAGCCCCACCCCTGGCCCCAGCCCCGGCCCCAGCCAAGCCCCACTCACGTCCCCATCCCCGGCCCCAACCCAGCTCCAGCCACAGCCCAGCCACAGCCCCTGCCCTGCCCTGCCCCAACCCAGCCATAGCCACAGCCCAGCCCCTGCCATGGACCCAGCCCCAGCCCAGCCCCAGCCAAGCCCCAGCCCAAGCCCTGCCCCAGCCCCAGCCCTGCCCCGGCCCAGCCCCAGCCCAGCCCCAGCCCCAGCCACAGCCTAGCCCCAGTCCTGGACCCAGCCCCAGTCACAGCCCCGGCCCCAGCCAAGCCCTAACCCAACCCCAGCCCCACCCTCAGCCCCAGCCCAGCTCCAGCCACAGCCCAGCCACAGCCCTGGACCCAGCCCCACCCTGGACCCAGCCCCAGCCCCAGCCCTTCCCCAGCCCTGCCCAACCTAGCCCCAGCCCCAGCCCGAGCCCCTGCCCTGGACCCAGCCCCAGCCCCACCCCAGCCCTCATCCCCAGCCACAGCCCTGCCCCAGCCCCAGCCCTGCCCCGGCCCAGCCCCAGCCCCAGCCCAGCCCCTGCCCTGGACCCAGCCCCTGCCCTGGTCCCAGCCCCAGCCCAGCCCCAGCCCCACCCTCAGCCCCAGTCCAGCTCCAGCCACAGCCCAGCCACAGCCCTGGACCCAGCCCCAGCCCAGCCCCAGCCCCAGCCCTGCCCTATTACAGCCCCAGCCCTGCCCCAGCCCAACCCCAGCCCCAGCCCTGCCCCCAGCCCAACCCCAGCCCCAGCCAAAGCCCTGCCTCACCCCAGCCCCAGCCCTCTCCCAGTCCCCGCCCCAGCCCCAGCCCCAGCCCCACCCCCGTCCGCAGCCCCGGCCCCAGCCAAGCCCCACTCACGTCCCCATCCCCGGCCCCAACCCAGCTCCAGCCGCAGCCCAGCCACAGCCCCTGCCCTGCCCTGCCCCAACCCAGCCCCAGCCACAGCCCAGCCCCTGCCATGGACCCAGCCCCAGCCCAGCCCCAGCCCCAGCCCCAGCCCTGCCCCAGCCCTGCCATCGGCCCCAGCCCAGCCCCAGCCCCAGCCCAGCCCCTACCCTGGACCCAGCCCCAGCCCAGCCCTAGCCCAGCCCCAGCTCCACCCTCAGCCCCAGCCCAGCTCCAGCCACAGCCCAGCCACAGCCCTGGACCCAGCCCCAGCCCAGCCCCATCACCAGCCCTGCCCCAGCCCTGCCCTCAGCCCAGCCCCATCCCCAGCCCGGCCCCAGTTCTGGCCCAGACCCAGACCCAGCCCAACCCTGGACCCAGCCCCAGCCCAGCCCCAGCCCCAGCCCTGCCCCAGCCTAGCCCCAGCCCCTGTCCAGCCCCTGCCCTGGACCCATTCTCAGCCCCAGCCCAGCCCCAGCCCAGCCCCAGCCACCACCCAGCCCCAGCCCTGCTGCCAGCCCAGCCCCAGCCCCACCCTGGACCCAGCCCCAGCCCCAGCCCTTCCCCAGCCCTGCCCAAACTAGCCCCAGCCCCAGCCCAGCCCCTGCCCTGGACCCAGCCCCAGCCCCACCCCAGCCTCAGCCCCAGCCCCAGCCCAGCCCCAGCCCCAGCCCCAGCCCCAGCCCTGCCCCAGCCCCACCCTCAGCACCAGCCCAGCCCCAGCCCCAGCCCCAGCCCCAGCCCAGCCCCAGCCCCCACCCTCAGCACCAGCCCAGCTCCAGCCCCAGCCCCATCCCTGCCCCCAGCCCAGCCCCAGCCCCAGCCCTGCCCCATCCCAGCCCCAGCCCCAGCCCAAGCCCTGCCCCAGTCCCTGCCCCAGCCCAGTCCTGGTCCCAGCCCAGCCACAGCCCAGCCCCAGCACTGCCCCAGCCCAGGCACAGCCCCAGCCCTGCCCCAGCCCTGGACCCAGCCCTGCCCTCAGCCCCAGCCCCAGCCCTAGCCCAGCCCTGCCCTCAGCCCCAGCCCCAGCCCCAGCCCCACCCTTGGCCCCAGCCCAGCCCCTGCCCCAGGGCTGCCCCGGCCCAGCCCCAGACCCAGCCCAGTTCCTGCCCTGGACCCAGCCCCAGCCCAGCCTCAGCCCAGCCCCAGCCACAGCCCAGCCACAGCCCATCCCCAGCCCTGGACCCAGCCCCAGTCGCAGCCCCGGCCCCAGCCCCAGCCCCAGCCCAACCCCAGCCCCAGACCTGCCCCAGCCCAGCCCCAGCCCCAGCCCAGCCCCAGCCCAGCTCCAGCCACAGCCCAGCCACAGCCCTGGACCCAGCCCCAGCCCTACCCCTGCCCAGTCCCGGTCCATGCCCAGACCCAGCCCTGCCCCACCCTCGTCCCCAGCCACAGCCCCTGACCCAGCCCTACCCCTGCCCAGTCCCGGTCCATGCCCCGCCCCAGCCCTGCCCCACCCTCGTCCCCAGCGCAGCCCCTGCCCCAGCCCTACCCCTGCCCAGTCCCGGTCCATGCCCCAACCCAGCCCTGCCCAAGACTTGGTTCCAGCCCCAGCCCCAGCCCTGCCCCAGTCCCGCCCTCTGCCCCAGCCCAGCCCAGGCCCCTGCACCAGCCCCAGCCCCAGCTCAGTCCCGCCCTCGGCCCCAGCCCCAGCCCTAGCCCAGCCCTGCCCTCAGCCCCAGCCACAGCCCAGCCCCACCCTCGGCCCCAGCCCAGCCCCTGCCCCAGGGCTGACCCCAGCCCAGCCACAGCCACAGCCCACCCCCTGCCCTGGACCCAGCCCCAGCCCAGCCCCAGCCCCAGCCCTGCCCTAGCCCCAGCCCAGCCCCAGCCCTGTACCCAGCCCAGCCCCAGCCCCAGACAAAGCCCTGCCCCAGCCCAGCCCCAGCCACCACCCAGCCCCAGCCCTGGACCCAGCCCCAGCCCCAGCCCCCTCCCAGTCCCCGCCCCAGCCCCAGCCCAGCCCCAGCCACAGCCCCAGCCCAGCCACAGCCCATCCCCAGCCACAGCCCAGCCCCAGCCCTGGACCCAGCCCCAGTCGCAGCCCCTGCCCCAGCCCCAGCCCCAGCCCAACCCCAGCCCCAGACCTGCCCCAGCCCAACCCCAGCCCCAGCCCAGCCCCCAGCCCCGGCCCTACCCCTGCCCAGTCCCGGTCCATGCCCAGCCCCAGCCCTGCCCCACCATCGTCCCCAGCCCAGCCCCTGCCCCAGCCCTACCCCTGCCCAGTCCCGGTCCATGCCCCACCCCAGCCCTGCCCAAGACTTGGTTCCAGCCCCAGCCCCAGCCCTGCCCCAGCCCCGCCCTCTGCCCCAGCCCAGCCCAGGCCCCTGCCCCAGCCCCAGTCCTAGCCCAGTCCCGCCCTCGGCCCCCAGCCCCAGCCCCGGCCCCTGCCCCAGCTTCACCCTTGGCCCCAGCCCTGACCTCAGCCCCCAGCCCCAGCCCCAGCCCCACCCTCGGCCCCAGCCCAGCCCCTGCCCCAGGGCTGCCCCAGCCCAGCCCCAGCCCCAGCCCCAGCCCACCCCCTGCCCTGGACCCAGCCCCAGCCCAGCCCCAGCCCCAGCCCCAGCCCAGCCCCAGCCCAGCCCCAGTGTGGTGGGTGGAACCGTAAGGCCAAGAAGCCTCCTCCCTTCCCCCTTGTAAAGTAAAGAGAAAGAAAAATTGAAGGGAAAGGAAAAAAAAAACTCACAAGCTGAATTAGCAAAGCAGTGGAGCTATATTTACAAAGCAATGTAGGGTATGCAGGGGAATATTTACAAATTTACAATATCTACAATATATACAAAGATATACAACAGAGTACCACAGAAATGAGAGTAACCCCCCTCGGACAGAGAGGGGTTCCCCACCTCCGCTCTCCCCTCTCTTGCCCCCCTTTCCCCAGAATGGGATAGAAAGAGAAAGAAAAGAGAGGAAAAAAGTTTAGAAGCAGTTCGTGTTAATTGGAAGGGAGTTAATACCGGCTGTTATCTGGTTTTCAAGGCCGAGGCCTTGGCAGAAAGCCCAGCACAAAACAGAGCTGCTGCACGAAGAAGAGGCGGAAGCAAGACTGAAAATAAAGTGCTGGAAAAACCCAGTATACCCTCCTGCTGTCACAGTTCAGAAGGTGATTCCTCCCACTCTTCCAATGAAATTAGTTTAGATTATTCCTTCCCTTTACCAACTTCCGTCCACCATACTCCCTTTCTTAAGGGGGCAACGTCAACGGGCCACACCCAGCCACAGCCCAGCCACAGCCCTGGACCCAGCCCCAGTCGCAGCCCCGGCCCCAGCCCCAGCCCCAGCCCCAGCCCCAGCCCCAGCCCAACCCCAGGCCCAGCCCTGCCCCAGCCCAACCCCAGCCCCAGCCCAGCCCACAGCCCCGGCCCTACCCCTGCCCAGTCCCGGTCCATGCCCAGCCCCAGCCCTGCCCAGCCCCAGCCCCAGCCCCATCCCTGCCCAAGACTTGGTTCCAGCCCCAGCCCCAGCCCTACCCCAGCCCCGCCCTCTGCCCCAGCCCAGCCCCAGCCCCAGCCCTAGACCTGCCCTGGTCCCAGCCCCAGCCCCAGCCCCAGCCCCACCCGAGCCTCATCCCCTGCCCAGCCCCATCCCTGCCCCCAGCCCAGCCCCAGACCCAGCCCTGCCCCATCCCAGCCCCAGCCCAAGCCCCAGCCCCAACCCTGCCCCAGTCCCTGCCCCAGCCCAGTCCTGGTCCCAGCCCAGCCCCAGGCCCAGACCCAGCCCCTGCCCTCAGCCCAGCCCAAGCCCTGGACCAAGCCCCAGCCCTGAGCCAAACCCAGCCCCAGCCTGGCCCCAGCCCTGCCCTAGCTCCAGCCCTAGCCCTGCCCCCAGCCTCAGCCCGTACCCCTGCCCCAGTCCCAGTCCTGCCCCAGCCCAGCCCCAGACCCAGCCCTGCCCTCAGCCCAGCCCCAGACCCAGCCTGGCCCCAGCCCTGGCCCCAGCCCCAGCCCCAGCCCCAGGCCCAGCCCCAGCCTAGCCCCAGCCCTGCCCCAGCCCTGGCTCCTGCCCCAACCCTGGCTCCAGCCCCAGCCCCAGCCCTGCCCAAGCCTTGGTTCCAGCCCCAGCCACAGCCCTGCGCCAACCCAGCCCCAGCCAAGGCCCAGCCTCAAGCCTAGTCCTGCCCCAGCCCAAGCCCCAATCCAGCCCCAGCCCTAAACCTACCTCAGCCCTAGCCCCAGCCCTGTCCGCAGCCCCAGCCCCAGCCCCACCCTCGCCACCAGCCCAGCCCCAGCCCCAACCTTGCCCCCAGCCCAGCCCCAGTTCCAGCCCTGCCCCAGCCCTGCCTCTGCCCCGGCCCCAGCCCCTACCCAAGACTCGGCCCCAGCCCTGCCCCAGCCCAGCCCCAGCCACCGCCCAGCCCTGGCCCCAGCCCTGTCCCCAGCCCCAGCCCCAGCCCTGTCCCCAGCCCCGGCCCCAGCCCCAGCCCTAGCCCAGCCCTGCCCTCAGCCCCAGCCCCAGCCCCAGCCCCAGCCCCACCCTCGGCCCCAGCCCAGCCCCTACCCCAGCCCTGCCCCAGCCCAGCCCCAGCCCCAGCCCAGCCCCTGCCCTGGACCCAGCCCCAGCCCAGCCCCAGCCACAGACCCAGCCCTGCCCCAGCCCAGCCCTAGCCACAGCCCAGCCCAAGCCCTTGACCCAGCCCCACTCGCAGCCCCAGGCCCAGCCCCGCCCCAGCCCAGCCCCAGCCCCACCCTCAGCCCCAGCCCAGCTCCAGCCACAGCCCAGCCACAGCCCTGGACCCAGCCCCAGCCCAGCCCCATCCCCAGCCCTGCCCCAGCCCTGCCCTCAGCCCAGCCCCATCCCCAGCCCGGCCCCAGTCCTGCCCCACCCTAGCACCAGGCCCAGTCCAGCCCCTGCCCTGGACCCAGTCCCAGCCCCAGTCCAGCCCGACCCTGGACCCAGCCCCAGCCCCAGCCAAAGCCCTACCCCATCCCAGCCCCAGCCACCACCCTACCCCAGCCCTGGACCCAGCCCCAGCCCCAGCCCCAGCCCAGCCCCAGCCCTGCCCCAGCCTAGCCCCAGCCCCAGTCCAGCCCCTGCCCTGGACCCAGTCCCAGCCCCAGCCCAGCCCCAGCCACCGCCCAGACCCAGCCCTGCCCCAGCCCCAGCCCTGCACCGAACCCAGCCGCAGCCTGGCCCCAGCCCTGCCCCAGCCCAGCGCAGCCCTGGACCAGCCCCAGCCCCATCCTCAGCCCCAGCCCAGCTCCAGCCACAGCCCAGCCACAGCCCTGGACCCAGCCCCAGCCCCAGCCCCACCCCCGGCCCCATCCCCGGCCCCAGCCCATCCCTAGCCCCAGCCCTGCCCCAGCCCCAGGCCTAGCCCAGCCGTGCCCTCAGCCCAGCCCCAGCCCCAGCCCTACCCTCAGCCCAGCCCCAGACCCAGCCTGGCCCCAGCCCTGTCCCCAGCCCCAGCCCCAGGCCCAGCCCCAGCCTAGCCCCAGCCCTGGCCCAGCCACAGCCCCAGGCCTGACCTCAGCCCTGCCCCAGCCCTGGCTCCTGCCCCAAACCTGGCTCCAGCCCCAGCCCCAGCCCCAGCCCTGCACCAACTCAGCCCCAGCCCAAGACCCAGCCTCAAGCCTAGTCCTGCCCCAGCCCTGCCCCCAATCCAGCCCCAGCCCTACCCCTACCTCAGCCCTAGCCCCAGCCCAGCCCCAGCCCCATCCTTGCCCCCAGCCCAGCCCCAGCCCAAGCCCTGCCCTAGTCCCTGCCCCAGGCCCAGCCCCAGCCTAGCCCCAGCCCTGCCCCAGCCGCAGCCCCTGGCCGGACCTCAGCCCTGCCCCAGCCCTGGCTAAAACCCCAGCCCTGGCTCCAGCCCCAGCCCCAGCCCTGCCCAAGCCTTGGTTCCAGCCCCAGCCCCAGCCCTGCGCCAACCCAGCCCCAGCCCAAGGCCCAGCCTCAAGCCTAGTCCTGCCCCAGCCCTGGCCCCAATCCAGCCCCAGCCCTACCCCTACCTCAGCCCTAGCCCCAGCCCTGTCCGCAGCCCCAGCCCCAGCCCCAGCCCCACCCTCCCCACCAGCCCAGCCCCAGCCCCAACCTTGGCCCCAGCCCAGCCCCAGTTCAAGCCCTGCCCCAGCCCTGCCCCTGCCCCAGCCCCAGCCCCGGCCCCCAGACTCGGCCCCAGCCCAGCCCCAGGCCTAGCCCTGTGCCAGCCCTACCCCAGCCCAGCCCCGGGTCCCAGCCCAGCCCAAGCCCTGGCCCAGCCCCAGCCCAAACCCCATCCTGGCCACCCGGCCCAGGCCTAGCCCTGCCCCAGTCCCAGCCCCAGCCCAGCCCCAGCCCTGGACCCAGCCCTAGCCCCACCCCAGCCTCATCCCCAGCCCAGGCCTAGCCCTGACCCAGCCCCAGCCCCACCCCCAGACCCAGCCCCGGTCCCAGCCCAGCCGTAGTCCAGCCCTGCCCCAGCCCCCCGCCCTGCCCAGCCCCAGCCCTGCACCGAAACCAGCCCCAGCCCGGCCCCAGACCAGCCCCAGCTCTGGCCCCAGCCCTGTCCCCAGCCCCGGCCCCAGCCCCGACCTAGCCCAGCCCCTGCCCCACCCTCAGCCCCAGCCCAGCTAGCCCAGCTCCAGCCACAGCCCAGCCACAGCCCTGGACCCAGCCCCAGCCCAGCCCCATCCCCAGCCCTGCCCCAGCCCTGCCCTCAGCCCAGCCCCAGCCCTGCCCCAGCCTAGCCCCAGCCCCAGTCCAGCCCCTGCACTGGACCCAGTCCCAGCCCCAGCCCAGCCCAAGCCCAGCCCCAGCCACTGCCCAGCCCCAGCCCTGCCCCAGCCTAGCCCCAGCCCCAGCCCAGCCCCTGCCCTGGACCCAGCCCCAGCCTCATCCCCAGCCCAGCCCCATCCCTGCCCCCAGCCCAGCCCCAGCCCCAGCCCTGCCCAGCCCAACCCCAGCCACCGCCCAGCCCCACCCCCAGCCTCATCCCCAGCCCAGGCCCAGCCCTGCCCCAGCCCAGCGCAGCCCCATCCCCATCCCTGCCCCCAGCCCAGCCCCAGCCCCAGCCCTGCCCCAGCCCAGCCCCAGCCACCGTCCAGCCCCTACCCTAGACCCAGCCCCGTCCCCACCCCCAGCCCCCAACCCCAGCCCCAGCCCTGCCCCAGCCCAGCCCCAGGCCGGACCTCAGCCCTGCCCCAGACCTGGCTCCAGCCCAAGCCCCAGCCCTGCCCATGCCTTGGTTCCAGCCCCAGCCCTGCGCCAACCCGGCCCCAGCCCAAGGCCCAGTCTCAAGACTAGTCCTGCCCCAGCCCTGGCCCCAATCCAGCCCCAGCCCTACCCCTTACCTCAGCCCTAGCCGCAGCCCTGTCCGCAGCCCCAGCCCCAGCCCCACCCTCGCCACCAGCCCAGCCCCAGCCCCAACCTTGGCCCCAGCCCAGCCCCAGTTCAAGCCCTGCCCCAGCCCTGCCCCAGCCCCCGGCCCCAGCCCAGCCCCAGGCCTAGCCCTGCCCCAGTCCCCGCCCCAGACCCAGCCACAGCCCCAGCACTGTGCCAGCCCTACCCCAGCCCAGCCCCGGTCCCAGCCCAGCCCAAGCCCTGGCCCAGCCCCCGCCCCAGCCCAATCCTTGCCCCCAGCCCAGCCCTAGCCCGGCCCCAGGCCCAGCCCCAGCCCTGCCCTGGACCCAGCCCCAGCCCCACCCCAGCCTCATACCCAGCCCAGGCCCAGCCCTGCCCCAGCCCAGCCCCAGCCCCAGCCCCAGTCCTGCACCGAACCCAGCCCCAGCCACAGCCCAGCCCCAGCCCTGGATCCAGCCCCAGTCGCAGCCCCGGCCCCAGCCCAGCCCTAGCCCATCTCCAGCCCCACCCTCAGCCCCAGCCCAGCTCCAGCCACAGCCCAGCCACAGCCCTGGACCCAGCCCCAGCCCAGCCCCAGCCCCAGCCCTGCCCTATTACAGCCCCAGCCCTGCCCCAGCCCCAGCCAAGCCCCAGCCCTGTACCCAGCCCAGCCCCAGCCCCAAAGCCCTGCCCCAGCCCCAGCCCCACCCTCGGCCCCAGCCAGCCCCTACCCCAGCCCTGCCCCAGCCCAGCCCCCAGCCCCAGCCCAGCCCCTGCCCTGGACCCAGCCCCAGCCCAGCCCCAGCCACAGACCCAGCCCTGCCCCAGCCCCAGCCCTAGCCACAGCCCAGCCCAAGCCCTTGACCCAGCCCCACTCGCAGCCCCAGGCCCAGCCCCGCCCCAGCCCAGCCCCAGCCCCACCCCTCAGCCCCAGCCCAGCTCCAGCCACAGCCCAGCCACAGCCCTGGACCCCAGCCCCAGCCCAGCCCCATCCCCAGCCCTGCCCCAGCCCTGCCCTCAGCCCAGCCCCATCCCCAGCCCGGCCCCAGTCCTGCCCCACCCTAGCACCAGGCCCAGTCCAGCCCCTGCCCTGGACCCAGTCCCCAGCCCCAGTCCAGCCCGACCCTGGACCCCAGCCCCAGCCCCAGCCAAAGCCCTACCCCATCCCAGCCCCAGCCACCACCCTACCCCAGCCCTGGACCCAGCCCCAGCCCCAGCCCCAGCCCAGCCCCAGCCCTGCCCCAGCCTAGCCCCAGCCCCAGTCCAGCCCCTGCCCTGGACCCAGTCCCAGCCCCAGCCCAGCCCCAGCCACCGCCCAGACCCAGCCCTGCCCCAGCCCCAGCCCTGCACCGAACCCAGCCGCAGCCTGGCCCCCAGCCCTGCCCCAGCCCAGCGCAGCCCTGGACCAGCCCCAGCCCCATCCTCAGCCCCAGCCCAGCTCCAGCCACAGCCCAGCCACAGCCCTGGACCCAGCCCCAGCCCCAGCCCCACCCCCCGGGCCCCATCCCCGGCCCCAGCCCATCCCTAGCCCCAGCCCTGCCCCAGCCCCAGGCCTAGCCCAAGCCGTGCCCTCAGCCCAGCCCCAGCCCCAGCCCTACCCTCAGCCCAGCCCCAGACCAGCCTGGCCCCAGCCCTGTCCCCAGCCCCAGCCCCAGGCCCAGCCCCAGCCTAGCCCCAGCCCTGGCCCAGCCACAGCCCCAGGCCTGACCTCAGCCCTGCCCCAGCCCTGGCTCCTGCCCCAAACCTGGCTCCAGCCCCAGCCCCAGCCCTGCCCAGCCCAACCCCAGCCACCGCCCAGCCCCACCCCAGCCTCATCCCCAGCCCAGGCCCAGCCCTGCCCCAGCCCAGCGCAGCCCCATCCCCATCCCTGCCCCCAGCCCAGCCCCAGCCCCAGCCCCAGTCCTGCACCGAACCCAGCCCCAGCCACCGTCCAGCCCCAGCCCTGGATCCAGCCCCAGTCGCAGCCCCCCGGCCCCAGCCCAGCCCTAGCCCATCTCCAGCCCCACCCTCAGCCCCAGCCCAGCTCCAGCCACAGCCCAGCCACAGCCCTGGACCCAGCCCCAGCCCAGCCCCAGCCCCAGCCCCTGCCCTATTACAGCCCCAGCCCTGCCCCAGCCCCAGCCAAGCCCCAGCCCTGTACCCAGCCCAGCCCCAGCCCCAAAGCCCTGCCCCAGCCCAGCCCCAGCCACCACCCAGCCCCAGCCCTGGACCCAGCCCCAGCCCCAGCCCTCTCCCAGTCCCCGCCCCAGCCCCAGCCCAGCCCCAGCCACAGCCCAACCCCAGCCCCAGCCCAGCCCCCAGCCCCGGCCCTACCCCTGCCCAGTCCCGGTCCATGCCCAGCCCCAGCCCAGCCCCAGTGTGGTGGGTGGAAGGGTAAGGCCAAGAAGCCTCCTCCCTTCCCCCTTGTAAAGTAAAGAGAAAGAAAAATTGAAGGGAAAGGAAAAAAAAACTCACAAGCTGAATTAGCAAAGCAGTGGAGCTATGTTTACAAAGCAGTGTAGGGTATGCAGGGGAATATTTACAAATTTACAATATCTACAATATATACAAAGATATACAACAGAGTAACACAGAAATGAGAGTAACCCCCCTCGGACAGAGAGGGGTCCCCCACCTCCGCTCTCCCCTCTCTCCCCCCCCTTTCCCCAGAATGGGATAGAAAGAGAAAGGAAAGAGAGGAAAAAAAAAGTTAGAAGCAGTTCGTGTTAATTGGAAAGGAGTTAATACAGGCCTTATCAGTTTTTTTGTCAAGGCCGGAGCCTTGGCAGAAAGCCCAGCACAGGCAAAGCTGCTGCACGAAGCAAAGACGGAAGCAAGACTGACTGAGAAGTGCTGGAAATGTCCACTTCACTCCCACTTCAGAAGGTGCTTCCTCCCACTCGTCCAATGAAATTAGTTTAGACTACTCCTTCCGTTTACCAACTTCCGTCCACCATGTTCCCTTTCTTAAGGGGGCAACGTCAACCGGCCACCCAGCCCCAGCCCTGGACCCAGCCCCAGCCCCAACCTTCTCCCAGTCCCCGCCCCAGCCCCAGCCCCGGCCCCAGCCAAGCCCCACTCACGGCCCCATCCCCGGACCCAGCCCAGCTCCAGCCGCAGCCCTGCCCCAGCCCCAGCCCTGCCTCGGCCCAGCCCCAGCCCCAGCCCAGCCCCTGCCCTGGACCCAGCCCCTGCCCAGGACCCAGCCCCAGCCCAGCCCCAGCCCTAGCCCCAGCCCCAGCCCAACCCCAGCCCTGGACCCAGCCCCAGCCCCAGCCCCGGCCCCAGCCCAGCCCCAGCCCCACCCTCAGCCCCAGCCCAGCTCCAGCCCCAGCCCAGCCCCAGCCCTGGACCAAGCCCCAGCCCTGAGCCGAACCCAGCCCCAGCCTGGCCCCACCCCTGCCCTAGCTCCAGCCCTAGCCCTGTCCCCAGCCTCGGCCAGTGCCCCAGCCCCAGCCCAGCCCCTTCCCTGGACCCAGCCCCTGCCCAGAACCCAGCCCCCAGCCCAGCCCCAGCCCCAGCCCCAGCCCAACCCCAGCCCTGGACCCAGCCCCAGTCGCAGCCCCGGCCCCAGCCCAGCCCCAGCCCCACCCTCAGCCCCAGCCCTTCCCCAGGCCTAGCCCAGCCGTGCCCTCAGCCCAGCCCCAGCCCTGGACCAAGCCCCAGCCCTGAGCCGAACCCAGCCCCAGCCTGGCCCCAGCCCTGCCCTAGCTCCAGCCCATGCCCTGTCCCCAGCCTCGGCCAGTGCCCCTGCCCCAGTCCTAACCCTGCCCTCAGCCCAGCCCCAGACCCAGCCTGGCCCCAGCCCTGTCCCTAGCCCCAGCCACAGCCCTAGCCCCAGCCCTGTTCCCAGCCCCAGCCCCAGCCCCACCCTCGCCACCAGCCCAGCCCCAGCCCCAACCTTGGCCCCAGCCCAGCCCCAGTTCCAGCCCTGCCCCAGTCCCCGCCCCAGACCCAGCCACAGCCCCAGCCCTGTGCCAGCCCTACCCCAGCCCCATCCTTGCCCCCCAGCCCAGCCCTAGCCCGGCCCCAGCTCCAGCCCCAGCCCCAGCCCAGCCCCTACCCTGGACCCAGCCCCAGCCCTGCCCTCAGCCCAGCCCCAGCCCCAGCCCCGCCCCAGCCCAGCCTCAGCCCAGCCCCAGCCCCATTCACAGCCACAGCCCAGCTCCAGCCACAGCCCAGCCCCACCCTGGACCCAGCCCCAGCCACAGCCCAGCCCCAGCCCTGCCCCAGCCTAGCCCCAGCCCCAGTCCAGCCCCTACCCTGGACCCAGCCCCTGCCCAGGACCCAGCCCCAGCCCAGCCCCAGGCCCAGCCCCAGCCCAACCCCAGCCCTGGACCCAGCCCCAGTCGCAGCCCTGGCCCCAGCCCAGCCCCAGCCCCACCCTCAGCCCCAGCCCAGCTCCAGCCACAGCCCAGCCCCAGCCCTGGACCCAGCCCCAGCCCCAGCCAAGCCCCAGCCCCAGCCCCAGCCCAACCCCAGCTCCAGCCCTGCCCCAGCCCAACCCCAGCCCCAGCCCAGCCCCTGCCCTGGACCCAGCCCCAGCCCCACTCCAGCCTCTTCCCCAGCCCAGGTCCAGCCCTGCCTCAGCCCAAGCCCCAGACCCAGCTCCATCCCTGCCCCCAGCCCAGCCCCAGCCTCAGCCCTGCCCCAGTTCAGCCCCAGCCCAGCCCTGCCCTCAGCCCCAGCCAAAGCCCCAGCCCCACACTCGACCCCAGCCCAGCTCCTGCCCCAGCCCTGCCCCGGCTCAGCCCCAGCCCCAGCCCAGCCCCTACCCTGGACCCAGCCCCAGCCCAGCCCCAGCCCAGCCCCAGCCCTGCCCCAGCCCCAGCCCCAGCCCCAGCCCAGCCCTATCCCAGCCCCAGCCCAACCCCAGCTCGAGCCCAGCCCCTGCCCTGGACCCAGCCCCAGCCCAGCTCCAGCCACAGCCCAGCCACAGCCCTGGACCCAGCCCCAGCCCCAGCCCAGCCCCAGCCCCAGCCCCAGCCCAACCCCAGCTCGAGCCCAGCCCCTGCCCTGGACCCAGCCCCAGCCCCAGCCACCGCCCAGCCCCATCCCCACCCCCAGCCCTGGCCCAGTCCCTGCCCCAGCCCAGTCCTGGTCCCATCCCAGCCCCAGCCCTGCCCTCAGCCCAGCCCCATCCCCAGCCCCAGCCCAGCCCCAGCCCTGCCCCAGCCTAGCCCCAGCCCCAGTCCAGCCCCTGCCCTGGATCCAGCCCCAGCCCCACCCCAGCCTCATCCCCAGCCCAGGCCCAGCCCTGCCCCAGCCCCAGCACCACCCCCGGCCCCAGCCCTGACCCCAGCCAAGCCCCACTCACGGCCCAAGCCCCAAACCCAGCCCAGCCCAGCCCTAGCCCAGCCCTGCCCCAGCCCCAGCCCTGCACCGAACCCAGCCCCAGCCGTGCCCCAGCCCTGCCCCAGCTCTGGCCCCAGCCCTGCCCCAGCTCTGGCCCCAGTCCTGTCCCCAGCCCCGGACCCTGCCCCAGCCCCAGCCCTAGCCCAGCCCTGCCCTCAGCCCCAGCCCCAGCCCCAGCCCCACCCTCGGCCCCAGCCCAGCCCCAGCCACAGCCCAGCCCCAGCCCTGGACCCAGCCCCAGTCGCAGCCCCGAGCCCAGCCCTGCCCTAGCCCAGCCCCAGCCCCAGCCCCACCCCTGGCCCCATCCCCGGCCCCAGCCCATCCCTAGCTCAGCCCTGTCCCAGCCCCAGCCCTAGCCCAGCCCGGCCCTGCCCCAGTCCCAGCCCCAGCCCCTGCCTCAGCCCAGCCATAACCTACCACTGCCCCACCCCCAGGCCTAGCTCAGTCGTGCCCTCAGCCCAGCCCCAGCCCCAGCCCAGCCCAGCCCCAGCCCCAGACCCAGCCTGGCCCCAGCCCTGTCCCCAGCCCCAGCCCAGCCCAGCCCCAGGCCCAGCCCCAGCCCCAGCCCTACCCTAGTCTCTGCCCCAGCCCAGTCCTGGTCCCAGCCCAGGCCCAGCCCTGCCCCAGCCCAAGCCCCAGCCCAGCCCCAGCCCCAGCCCTACCCCAGCCCTGCCCCAGCCTCGGCCACAGCCCAGCCCCAGCCCCAGCCCCAGCCCTACCCCAGCCCTGCCGCAGCCTCGGGCCCAGCCCTGTCCCAGGCCCAGCCCAGACCCCAGCCCAGCCTCAGCCCCAGCCCCAGCCCTGCCCGAACCCCAGCCCTAGCCCAGCCCTGCCCTCAGCCCAGCCCTAACCTAGACCTGCCCCAGCCCCAGGCCTAGCCCAGCCGTGCCCT
The DNA here is from genome assembly GCF_026170545.1 of Melanerpes formicivorus. Lineage (NCBI taxonomy): Eukaryota > Metazoa > Chordata > Aves > Piciformes > Picidae > Melanerpes > Melanerpes formicivorus. The sequence continues at coordinate 21,078 of NW_027143827.1, forward strand.
CAGCCCAGCCCCAGCCCTGGACCAAGCCCCAGCCCTGAGCCGAACCCAGCCCCAGCCTGGCCCCAGCCCTGCCCTAGCTCCAGCCCTAGCCCTGTCGCCAACCTCGGCCCGTGCCCCTGCCCCAGTCCCAGTCCTGCCCCACCCCAGCCCCCAGCCCCAGCCCTGCCCTCAGCCCAGCCCCAGAACAAGCCTGGCCCCAGCCCTGTCCCCAGCCCTGCCACAGCCCAGCCCCAGCCACCGACCAGCCCCAGCCCTGGACCCAGCCCCAGCCCTGTCCCAGTCGCCACCCCAGCCCCAGCCCCACCCCAGCCTCATCCCCAGCCCAGGCCTAGCCCTGCCCCTACCCCAGCCCATCCCCAGTCCCAACCCAGCCGTAGCCCTGCCCTGCTCCAGCCCCCGCCCTGCCCTGCCCCAGTCCTGCACCGAACCCAGCCCCAGCCCGGCCCCAGCCCAGCCCCAGCCCTGTCCCCAGCCCCGGCACCTGCCCCAGCCCCAGCCCCTGATCCCAGCCCTGCCCTCAGCCCCAGCCCCAGCCCCACCCTCGGCCCCAGCCCAGCCCTTGCCCCAGCCCTGCCCCGGCCCAGCCCCAGCCCCAGCCCAGCCCCTGCCCTGTACCCAGCCACAGCCCAGCCACAGCCCAGCCACAGCCCAGCCCCCAGCCACAGCCCCAGCCCAGCCCCAGCCCAGCCCAGCCCTGGACCCAGCCCAGCCCCAGCCACAGCACCAGCCCCAGCCCTGGACCCAGCCCAGCCCTAGCCCAGCACCAGCACCACCCTCAGCCCCAGCCCAGCTCCAGCCACAGCCCAGCCACAGCCCTGGAGCCAGCCCCAGCCCCAACCAAGCCTCATTCCCAGCCCAGGCCCAGCCCCAGCCCTAGCCCCAGCCCCGCCCCAGCCCAGCCTCAGCCCAGCCCCAGCCCCATTCACAGCCACAGCCCAGCTCCAGCCACAGCCCAGCCCCACCCTGGACCCAGCCCCAGCCACAGCCCAGCCCCAGCCCTGCCCCAGCCTAGCCCCAGCCCCAGTCCAGCCCCTACCCTGGACCCAGCCCCTGCCCAGGACCCAGCCCCAGCCCAGCCCCAGGCCCAGCCCCAGCCCAACCCCAGCCCTGGACCCAGCCCCAGTCGCAGCCCTGGCCCCAGCCCAGCCCCAGCCCCACCCTCAGCCCCAGCCCAGCTCCAGCCACAGCCCAGCCCCAGCCCTGGACCCAGCCCCAGCCCCAGCCAAGCCCCAGCCCCAGCCCCAGCCCAACCCCAGCTCCAGCCCTGCCCCAGCCCAACCCCAGCCCCAGCCCAGCCCCTGCCCTGGACCCAGCCCCAGCCCCACTCCAGCCTCTTCCCCAGCCCAGGTCCAGCCCTGCCTCAGCCCAAGCCCCAGACCCAGCTCCATCCCTGCCCCCAGCCCAGCCCCAGCCTCAGCCCTGCCCCAGTTCAGCCCCAGCCCCAGCCCAGCCCCTGCCCTGGACCCAGCCCCAGCCCCACTCCAGCCTCTTCCCCAGCCCAGGTCCAGCCCTGCCTCAGCCCAAGCCCCAGACCCAGCTCCATCCCTGCCCCCAGCCCAACCCCGGCCACAGCCCTGCCCCAGCCCTGGACCCAGCCCCAGCCCCAGCCCCACACTCGACCCCAGCCCAGCTCCTGCCCCAGCCCTGCCCCGGCTCAGCCCCAGCCCCAGCCCAGCCCCTACCCTGGACCCAGCCCCAGCCCAGCCCCAGCCCAGCCCCAGCCCTGCCCCAGCCCCAGCCCCAGCCCCAGCCCAGCCCTATCCCAGCCCCAGCCCAACCCCAGCTCGAGCCCAGCCCCTGCCCTGGACCCAGCCCCAGCCCAGCTCCAGCCACAGCCCAGCCACAGCCCTGGACCCAGCCCCAGCCCCAGCCCAGCCCCAGCCCCAGCCCCAGCCCAACCCCAGCTCGAGCCCAGCCCCTGCCCTGGACCCAGCCCCAGCCCCAGCCACCGCCCAGCCCCATCCCCACCCCCAGCCCTGGCCCAGTCCCTGCCCCAGCCCAGTCCTGGTCCCATCCCAGCCCCAGCCCTGCCCTCAGCCCAGCCCCATCCCCAGCCCCAGCCCAGCCCCAGCCCTGCCCCAGCCTAGCCCCAGCCCCAGTCCAGCCCCTGCCCTGGATCCAGCCCCAGCCCCACCCCAGCCTCATCCCCAGCCCAGGCCCAGCCCTGCCCCAGCCCCAGCACCACCCCCGGCCCCAGCCCTGACCCCAGCCAAGCCCCACTCACGGCCCAAGCCCCAAACCCAGCCCAGCCCAGCCCTAGCCCAGCCCTGCCCCAGCCCCAGCCCTGCACCGAACCCAGCCCCAGCCGTGCCCCAGCCCTGCCCCAGCTCTGGCCCCAGCCCTGCCCCAGCTCTGGCCCCAGTCCTGTCCCCAGCCCCGGACCCTGCCCCCAGCCCCAGCCCTAGCCCAGCCCTGCCCTCAGCCCCAGCCCCAGCCCCAGCCCCACCCTCGGCCCCAGCCCAGCCCCAGCCACAGCCCAGCCCCAGCCCTGGACCCAGCCCCAGTCGCAGCCCCGAGCCCAGCCCTGCCCTAGCCCAGCCCCAGCCCCAGCCCCACCCCTGGCCCCATCCCCGGCCCCAGCCCATCCCTAGCTCAGCCCTGTCCCAGCCCCAGCCCTAGCCCAGCCCGGCCCTGCCCCAGTCCCAGCCCCAGCCCCTGCCTCAGCCCAGCCATAACCTACCACTGCCCCACCCCCACGCCTAGCTCAGTCGTGCCCTCAGCCCAGCCCCAGCCCCAGCCCAGCCCAGCCCCAGCCCCAGACCCAGCCTGGCCCCAGCCCTGTCCCCAGCCCCAGCCCAGCCCAGCCCCAGGCCCAGCCCCAGCCCCAGCCCTACCCTAGTCTCTGCCCCAGCCCAGTCCTGGTCCCAGCCCAGGCCCAGCCCTGCCCCAGCCCAAGCCCCAGCCCAGCCCCAGCCCCAGCCCTACCCCAGCCCTGCCCCAGCCTCGGCCACAGCCCAGCCCCAGCCCCAGCCCCAGCCCTACCCCAGCCCTGCCGCAGCCTCGGGCCCAGCCCTGTCCCAGGCCCAGCCCAGACCCCAGCCCAGCCTCAGCCCCAGCCCCAGCCCTGCCCGAACCCCAGCCCTAGCCCAGCCCTGCCCTCAGCCCAGCCCTAACCTAGACCTGCCCCAGCCCCAGGCCTAGCCCAGCCGTGCCCTCAGCCCAGCCCCAGCCCTGGACCAAGCCCCAGCCCTGAGCCGAACCCAGCCCCAGCCTGGCCCCAGCCCTGCCCTAGCTCCAGCCCTAGCCCTGTCGCCAGCCTCGGCCCGTGCCCCTGCCCCAGTCCCCAGTCCTGCCCCACCCCAGCCCCCAGCCCCAGCCCTGCCCTCAGCCCAGCCCCAGAACAAGCCTGGCCCCAGCCCTGTCCCCAGCCCTGCCACAGCCCAGCCCCAGCCACCGACCAGCCCCAGCCCTGGACCCAGCCCCAGCCCTGTCCCAGTCGCCACCCCCAGCCCCAGCCCCACCCCAGCCTCATCCCCAGCCCAGGCCTAGCCCTGCCCCTACCCCAGCCCATCCCCAGTCCCAACCCAGCCGTAGCCCTGCCCTGCTCCAGCCCCCGCCCTGCCCTGCCCCAGTCCTGCACCGAACCCAGCCCCAGCCCGGCCCCAGCCCGGCCCCAGCCCAGCCCCAGCCCTGTCCCCAGCCCCGGCACCTGCCCCAGCCCCAGCCCCTGATCCCAGCCCTGCCCTCAGCCCCAGCCCCAGCCCCACCCTCGGCCCCAGCCCAGCCCTTGCCCCAGCCCTGCCCCGGCCCAGCCCCAGCCCCAGCCCAGCCCCTGCCCTGTACCCAGCCACAGCCCAGCCACAGCCCAGCCACAGCCCAGCCCCAGCCACAGCCCCAGCCCAGCCCCAGCCCAGCCCAGCCCTGGACCCAGCCCAGCCCCAGCCACAGCACCAGCCCCAGCCCTGGACCCAGCCCAGCCCTAGCCCAGCACCAGCACCACCCTCAGCCCCAGCCCAGCTCCAGCCACAGCCCAGCCACAGCCCTGGAGCCAGCCCCAGCCCCAACCAAGCCTCATTCCCAGCCCAGGCCCAGCCCTGCCCCAGCCCTGCCCTCACCCCAGCCCCAGCCCCAGCCCGGCCCCAGTCCTGACCCAGCCCTGGACCCAGCCCCAGCCCCACCCCAGCCTCATTCCCAGCCCAGGCCCAGCCCAGCCCCAGCCCTGCCCCAGCCCAGCCCCAGCCCCAGCCCTGCCCCAGCCCAGCCCCAGCCACCACCCAGCCCCAGCCCCAGCCCTGGCCTCAGCCCTGCCCCAGGTCTGGCCCCAGCCCTGGCCCCAGCCCTGGCCCCAGCCCCGGCCCGTGCCCCAGCCCCAGCCCCAGCCCCACCCTCGAACTCAGCCCAGCCCCTACCCCAGCCCTGCCCCAGCCCAGCCCCAGCCCCAGCCCTGGCTCCTGCCCTAGCCCTGCCCCATCCCAGCCCCAGACCCAGCCTGGCCCCAGCCCTGACCCCAGCCCCAGCCCAGCCCCAGGCCCTGCCCCCAGCCGAGCCACAGCACTGCCCCAGCCCTGGCTCCTGCCCCAGCCCTGGCTCCCGCCCCAGCCCCAGCCCTGCCCAAGACATGGTTCCAGCCCCAGCCCCAGCCCTGCGCCAACCCAGCCCCAGCCAAGGCCCAGCCTCAAGCCTAATCCTGCCCCAGCCCTGGCCCCAATCCAGCCCCAGCCCTACCCCTAATTCAGCCCTAGCCCCAGCCCTGTCCGCAGCCACAGCCCCAGCCCCAGCCCCACCCTCGACCTCAGCCCAGCCCCTACCCCAGCCCTGCCCCAGCCCAGCCCCAGCCCCAGCCCAGCCCCTGCCCTGGACCCAGCCCCAGCCCAGCCCCAGCCACAGCCCCAGCTCCAGCCCCAGCCCTGCCCCAGCCCAGCCCTAGCCACAGCCCAGACACAGCCACAGGCCAGCCCCAGTCGCAACCCCGGGCCCAGCCCAGACCTAGCCCAGCCCCAGCCCCACCCTCAGCCCCAGCCCAGCTCCAGCCACAGCCCAGCCACAGCCCTGGACCCAGCCCCAGCCCAGCCCCATCCCCGGTTCTGCCCCAGCCTAGCCCCAGCCCCAGTCCAGCCCCACCCTGGACCCAGCCCCAGCCCCAGCCCAGCCCCAGCCCAGCTCCAGCCCCACCCTGGCCCCAGCCCTGCCCCAGCCCTGCCCCAGCCCCCCGCCCAGCCCCTGCCCTGGACCCAGCCCCAGCCCCACCCCAGCCTCATCCCCAGCCCAGGCCCAGCGCTGCCCCGGCCCAGCCCCAGCCCCAGCCCCAGCCAAGCCCCACTCACGGCCCCATCCCCGGCCCCAGCCCAGCCCTGCCCCAGCCCCAGCCCTGCACCGAACCCAGCCCCAGCCCCAGCCCCAGCCCTGCCCCAGCCCAGCCCCAGCCCAGCCCCAGCCACAGACACAGCCCTGCCCCAGCCCAGCCCCAGCCACAGCCCAGCCCCAGCCCTGGATCCAGCCCCAGTTGCAGCCCCGGGTCCCAGCCCAGCCGTAGCCCAGTCCCAGCCCAACCCTGGACCCAGCCCCAGCCCCAGCCCTGCCCCAGCCCCAGCCCAAGCCCTGCCCTGGACCCAGCCCCGGCCCATCCCCAGCCACAGCCCAGCCCCAGCCCTGGACCCAGCCCTAGTCGCAGCCCCGGCCCCAGCCCCAGCCCCAGCCCAACCCCAGCCCCAGCCCTGCCCCAGCCCAACCCCAGCCCCAGCCCAGCCCCCAGCCCCGGCCCTACCCCTGCCCAGTCCCGGTCCATGCCCAGCCCCAGTCCTGCCCCACCATCGTCCCCAGCCCAGCCCCTGCCCCAGCCCTACCCCTGCCCAGTCCCGGTCCATGCCCCACCCCAGCCCTGCCCAAGACTTGGTTCCAGCCCCAGCCCCAGCCCTGCCCCAGCCCCGCCCTCTGCCCCAGCCCAGCCCAGGCCCCTGCCCCAGCCCCAGCCCTAGCCCAGTCCTGCCCTCGGCCCCAGCCCCAGCCCCGGCCCCTGCCACAGCCCCAGCCCCATCCCAGCCCTAGCCCAGCCCCAGCCCCACCCTCAGCCCCAGCCCAGCTCCAGCCACAGCCCAGCCCCTGCCCTGGACCCATTCCCAGCCCCAGCCCAGCCCCTGCCCTGGACCCAGCCCCAGCCCCACCCCAGCCTCATCCCCAGCCACAGCCCTGCCCCAACCCCAGCCCCAGCCCTGCCCCCAGCCCAACCCCAGCCCCAGCCAAAGCCCCTGCCCCAGCCCAGCCCCAGCCACCGCCCTACCCCAGCCCTGGATCCCACCCCAGCCCCAGCCCACTCCCAGTCCCCGCCCCAGCCCCAGCCCCAGCCCCACCCCTGGCCCCAGCCCCGGCCCCAGCCAAGCCCCACTCACGTCCCCATCCCCGGCCCCAACCCAGCTCCAGCCACAGCCCAGCCACAGCCCCTGCCCTGCCCTGCCCCAACCCAGCCACAGCCACAGCCCAGCCCCTGCCATGGACCCAGCCCCAGCCCAGCCCCAGCCAAGCCCCAGCCCAAGCCCTGCCCCAGCCCCAGCCCTGCCCCGGCCCAGCCCCAGCCCAGCCCCAGCCCCAGCCACAGCCTAGCCCCAGTCCTGGACCCAGCCCCAGTCACAGCCCCGGCCCCAGCCAAGCCCTAACCCAACCCCAGCCCCACCCTCAGCCCCAGCCCAGCTCCAGCCACAGCCCAGCCACAGCCCTGGACCCAGCCCCACCCTGGACCCAGCCCCAGCCCCAGCCCTTCCCCAGCCCTGCCCAACCTAGCCCCAGCCCCAGCCCGAGCCCCTGCCCTGGACCCAGCCCCAGCCCCACCCCAGCCTCATCCCCAGCCACAGCCCTGCCCCAGCCCCAGCCCTGCCCCGGCCCAGCCCCAGCCCCAGCCCAGCCCCTGCCCTGGACCCAGCCCCTGCCCTGGTCCCAGCCCCAGCCCAGCCCCAGCCCCACCCTCAGCCCCAGTCCAGCTCCAGCCACAGCCCAGCCACAGCCCTGGACCCAGCCCCAGCCCAGCCCCAGCCCCAGCCCTGCCCTATTACAGCCCCAGCCCTGCCCCAGCCCAACCCCAGCCCCAGCCCTGCCCCCCAGCCCAACCCCAGCCCCAGCCAAAGCCCTGCCTCACCCCAGCCCCAGCCCTCTCCCAGTCCCCGCCCCAGCCCCAGCCCCAGCCCCACCCCCGTCCGCAGCCCCGGCCCCAGCCAAGCCCCACTCACGTCCCCATCCCCGGCCCCAACCCAGCTCCAGCCGCAGCCCAGCCACAGCCCCTGCCCTGCCCTGCCCCAACCCAGCCCCAGCCACAGCCCAGCCCCTGCCATGGACCCAGCCCCAGCCCAGCCCCAGCCCCAGCCCCAGCCCTGCCCCAGCCCTGCCATCGGCCCCAGCCCAGCCCCAGCCCCAGCCCAGCCCCTACCCTGGACCCAGCCCCAGCCCAGCCCTAGCCCAGCCCCAGCTCCACCCTCAGCCCCAGCCCAGCTCCAGCCACAGCCCAGCCACAGCCCTGGACCCAGCCCCAGCCCAGCCCCATCACCAGCCCTGCCCCAGCCCTGCCCTCAGCCCAGCCCCATCCCCAGCCCGGCCCCAGTTCTGGCCCAGACCCAGACCCAGCCCAACCCTGGACCCAGCCCCAGCCCAGCCCCAGCCCCAGCCCTGCCCCAGCCTAGCCCCAGCCCCTGTCCAGCCCCTGCCCTGGACCCATTCTCAGCCCCAGCCCAGCCCCAGCCCAGCCCCAGCCACCACCCAGCCCCAGCCCTGCTGCCAGCCCAGCCCCAGCCCCACCCTGGACCCAGCCCCAGCCCCAGCCCTTCCCCAGCCCTGCCCAAACTAGCCCCAGCCCCAGCCCAGCCCCTGCCCTGGACCCAGCCCCAGCCCCACCCCAGCCTCAGCCCCAGCCCCAGCCCAGCCCCAGCCCCAGCCCCAGCCCCAGCCCTGCCCCAGCCCCACCCTCAGCACCAGCCCAGCCCCAGCCCCAGCCCCAGCCCAGCCCCAGCCCCACCCTCAGCACCAGCCCAGCTCCAGCCCCAGCCCCATCCCTGCCCCCAGCCCAGCCCCAGCCCCAGCCCTGCCCCATCCCAGCCCCAGCCCCAGCCCAAGCACTGCCCCAGTCCCTGCCCCAGCCCAGTCCTGGTCCCAGCCCAGCCACAGCCCAGCCCCAGCACTGCCCCAGCCCAGGCACAGCCCCAGCCCTGCCCCAGCCCTGGACCCAGCCCTGCCCTCAGCCCCCAGCCCCAGCCCTAGCCCAGCCCTGCCCTCAGCCCCAGCCCCAGCCCCAGCCCCACCCTTGGCCCCAGCCCAGCCCCTGCCCCAGGGCTGCCCCGGCCCAGCCCCAGACCCAGCCCAGTTCCTGCCCTGGACCCAGCCCCAGCCCAGCCTCAGCCCAGCCCCAGCCACAGCCCAGCCACAGCCCATCCCCAGCCCTGGACCCAGCCCCAGTCGCAGCCCCGGCCCCAGCCCCAGCCCCAGCCCAACCCCAGCCCCAGACCTGCCCCAGCCCAGCCCCAGCCCCAGCCCAGCCCCAGCCCAGCTCCAGCCACAGCCCAGCCACAGCCCTGGACCCAGCCCCAGCCCTACCCCTGCCCAGTCCCCGGTCCATGCCCAGACCCAGCCCTGCCCCACCCTCGTCCCCAGCCACAGCCCCTGACCCAGCCCTACCCCTGCCCAGTCCCGGTCCATGCCCCGCCCCAGCCCTGCCCCACCCTCGTCCCCAGCGCAGCCCCTGCCCCAGCCCTACCCCCTGCCCAGTCCCGGTCCATGCCCCAACCCAGCCCTGCCCAAGACTTGGTTCCAGCCCCAGCCCCAGCCCTGCCCCAGTCCCGCCCTCTGCCCCAGCCCAGCCCAGGCCCCTGCACCAGCCCCAGCCCCAGCTCAGTCCCCGCCCTCGGCCCCAGCCCCCAGCCCTAGCCCAGCCCTGCCCTCAGCCCCAGCCACAGCCCAGCCCCACCCTCGGCCCCAGCCCAGCCCCTGCCCCAGGGCTGACCCCAGCCCAGCCACAGCCACAGCCCACCCCCTGCCCTGGACCCAGCCCCAGCCCAGCCCCAGCCCCAGCCCTGCCCTAGCCCCAGCCCAGCCCCAGCCCTGTACCCAGCCCAGCCCCAGCCCCAGACAAAGCCCTGCCCCAGCCCAGCCCCAGCCACCACCCAGCCCCAGCCCTGGACCCAGCCCCAGCCCCAGCCCCCTCCCAGTCCCCCGCCCCAGCCCCAGCCCAGCCCCAGCCACAGCCCCAGCCCAGCCACAGCCCATCCCCAGCCACAGCCCAGCCCCAGCCCTGGACCCAGCCCCAGTCGCAGCCCCTGCCCCAGCCCCAGCCCCAGCCCAACCCCAGCCCCAGACCTGCCCCAGCCCAACCCCAGCCCCAGCCCAGCCCCCAGCCCCGGCCCTACCCCTGCCCAGTCCCGGTCCATGCCCAGCCCCAGCCCTGCCCCACCATCGTCCCCAGCCCAGCCCCTGCCCCAGCCCTACCCCTGCCCAGTCCCGGTCCATGCCCCACCCCAGCCCTGCCCAAGACTTGGTTCCAGCCCCAGCCCCAGCCCTGCCCCAGCCCCGCCCTCTGCCCCAGCCCAGCCCAGGCCCCTGCCCCAGCCCCAGTCCTAGCCCAGTCCCGCCCTCGGCCCCAGCCCCAGCCCCGGCCCCTGCCCCAGCTTCACCCTTGGCCCCAGCCCTGACCTCAGCCCCAGCCCCAGCCCCAGCCCCACCCTCGGCCCCAGCCCAGCCCCTGCCCCAGGGCTGCCCCAGCCCAGCCCCAGCCCCAGCCCCAGCCCACCCCCTGCCCTGGACCCAGCCCCAGCCCAGCCCCAGCCCCAGCCCCAGCCCAGCCCCAGCCCAGCCCCAGTGTGGTGGGTGGAACCGTAAGGCCAAGAAGCCTCCTCCCTTCCCCCTTGTAAAGTAAAGAGAAAGAAAAATTGAAGGGAAAGGAAAAAAAAACTCACAAGCTGAATTAGCAAAGCAGTGGAGCTATATTTACAAAGCAATGTAGGGTATGCAGGGGAATATTTACAAATTTACAATATCTACAATATATACAAAGATATACAACAGAGTACCACAGAAATGAGAGTAACCCCCCTCGGACAGAGAGGGGTTCCCCACCTCCGCTCTCCCCCTCTCTTGCCCCCCTTTCCCCAGAATGGGATAGAAAGAGAAAGAAAAGAGAGGAAAAAAGTTTAGAAGCAGTTCGTGTTAATTGGAAGGGAGTTAATACCGGCTGTTATCTGGTTTTCAAGGCCGAGGCCTTGGCAGAAAGCCCAGCACAAAACAGAGCTGCTGCACGAAGAAGAGGCGGAAGCAAGACTGAAAATAAAGTGCTGGAAAAACCCAGTATACCCTCCTGCTGTCACAGTTCAGAAGGTGATTCCTCCCACTCTTCCAATGAAATTAGTTTAGATTATTCCTTCCCTTTACCAACTTCCGTCCACCATACTCCCTTTCTTAAGGGGGCAACGTCAACGGGCCACACCCAGCCACAGCCCAGCCACAGCCCTGGACCCAGCCCCAGTCGCAGCCCCGGCCCCAGCCCCAGCCCCAGCCCCAGCCCCAGCCCCAGCCCCAACCCCAGGCCCAGCCCTGCCCCAGCCCAACCCCAGCCCCAGCCCAGCCCACAGCCCCGGCCCCTACCCCTGCCCAGTCCCGGTCCATGCCCAGCCCCAGCCCTGCCCAGCCCCAGCCCCAGCCCCATCCCTGCCCAAGACTTGGTTCCAGCCCCAGCCCCAGCCCTACCCCAGCCCCGCCCTCTGCCCCAGCCCAGCCCCAGCCCCAGCCCTAGACCTGCCCTGGTCCCAGCCCCAGCCCCAGCCCCAGCCCCACCCGAGCCTCATCCCCTGCCCAGCCCCATCCCTGCCCCCAGCCCAGCCCCAGACCCAGCCCTGCCCCATCCCAGCCCCAGCCCAAGCCCCAGCCCCAACCCTGCCCCAGTCCCTGCCCCAGCCCAGTCCTGGTCCCAGCCCAGCCCCAGGCCCAGACCCAGCCCCTGCCCTCAGCCCAGCCCAAGCCCTGGACCAAGCCCCAGCCCTGAGCCAAACCCAGCCCCAGCCTGGCCCCAGCCCTGCCCTAGCTCCAGCCCTAGCCCTGCCCCCAGCCTCAGCCCGTACCCCTGCCCCAGTCCCAGTCCTGCCCCAGCCCAGCCCCAGACCCAGCCCTGCCCTCAGCCCAGCCCCAGACCCAGCCTGGCCCCAGCCCTGGCCCCAGCCCCAGCCCCAGCCCCAGGCCCAGCCCCAGCCTAGCCCCAGCCCTGCCCCAGCCCTGGCTCCTGCCCCAACCCTGGCTCCAGCCCCAGCCCCAGCCCTGCCCAAGCCTTGGTTCCAGCCCCAGCCACAGCCCTGCGCCAACCCAGCCCCAGCCAAGGCCCAGCCTCAAGCCTAGTCCTGCCCCAGCCCAAGCCCCAATCCAGCCCCAGCCCTAAACCTACCTCAGCCCTAGCCCCAGCCCTGTCCGCAGCCCCAGCCCCAGCCCCACCCTCGCCACCAGCCCAGCCCCAGCCCCAACCTTGCCCCCCAGCCCAGCCCCAGTTCCAGCCCTGCCCCAGCCCTGCCTCTGCCCCGGCCCCAGCCCCTACCCAAGACTCGGCCCCAGCCCTGCCCCAGCCCAGCCCCAGCCACCGCCCAGCCCTGGCCCCAGCCCTGTCCCCAGCCCCAGCCCCAGCCCTGTCCCCAGCCCCGGCCCCAGCCCCAGCCCTAGCCCAGCCCTGCCCTCAGCCCCAGCCCCAGCCCCAGCCCCAGCCCCAGCCCCACCCTCGGCCCCAGCCCAGCCCCTACCCCAGCCCTGCCCCAGCCCAGCCCCAGCCCCAGCCCAGCCCCTGCCCTGGACCCAGCCCCAGCCCAGCCCCAGCCACAGACCCAGCCCTGCCCCAGCCCAGCCCTAGCCACAGCCCAGCCCAAGCCCTTGACCCAGCCCCACTCGCAGCCCCAGGCCCAGCCCCGCCCCAGCCCAGCCCCAGCCCCACCCTCAGCCCCAGCCCAGCTCCAGCCACAGCCCAGCCACAGCCCTGGACCCAGCCCCAGCCCAGCCCCATCCCCAGCCCTGCCCCAGCCCTGCCCTCAGCCCAGCCCCATCCCCAGCCCGGCCCCAGTCCTGCCCCACCCTAGCACCAGGCCCAGTCCAGCCCCTGCCCTGGACCCAGTCCCAGCCCCAGTCCAGCCCGACCCTGGACCCAGCCCCAGCCCCAGCCAAAGCCCTACCCCATCCCAGCCCCAGCCACCACCCTACCCCAGCCCTGGACCCAGCCCCAGCCCCAGCCCCAGCCCAGCCCCAGCCCTGCCCCAGCCTAGCCCCAGCCCCAGTCCAGCCCCTGCCCTGGACCCAGTCCCAGCCCCAGCCCAGCCCCAGCCACCGCCCAGACCCAGCCCTGCCCCAGCCCCAGCCCTGCACCGAACCCAGCCGCAGCCTGGCCCCAGCCCTGCCCCAGCCCAGCGCAGCCCTGGACCAGCCCCAGCCCCATCCTCAGCCCCAGCCCAGCTCCAGCCACAGCCCAGCCACAGCCCTGGACCCAGCCCCAGCCCCAGCCCCACCCCCGGCCCCATCCCCGGCCCCAGCCCATCCCTAGCCCCAGCCCTGCCCCAGCCCCAGGCCTAGCCCAGCCGTGCCCTCAGCCCAGCCCCAGCCCCAGCCCTACCCTCAGCCCAGCCCCAGACCCAGCCTGGCCCCAGCCCTGTCCCCAGCCCCAGCCCCAGGCCCAGCCCCAGCCTAGCCCCAGCCCTGGCCCAGCCACAGCCCCAGGCCTGACCTCAGCCCTGCCCCAGCCCTGGCTCCTGCCCCCAAACCTGGCTCCAGCCCCAGCCCCAGCCCCAGCCCTGCACCAACTCAGCCCCAGCCCAAGACCCAGCCTCAAGCCTAGTCCTGCCCCAGCCCTGCCCCCAATCCAGCCCCAGCCCTACCCCTACCTCAGCCCTAGCCCCAGCCCAGCCCCAGCCCCATCCTTGCCCCCAGCCCAGCCCCAGCCCAAGCCCTGCCCTAGTCCCTGCCCCAGGCCCAGCCCCAGCCTAGCCCCAGCCCTGCCCCAGCCGCAGCCCCTGGCCGGACCTCAGCCCTGCCCCAGCCCTGGCTAAAACCCCAGCCCTGGCTCCAGCCCCAGCCCCAGCCCTGCCCAAGCCTTGGTTCCAGCCCCAGCCCCAGCCCTGCGCCAACCCAGCCCCAGCCCAAGGCCCAGCCTCAAGCCTAGTCCTGCCCCAGCCCTGGCCCCAATCCAGCCCCAGCCCTACCCCTACCTCAGCCCTAGCCCCAGCCCTGTCCGCAGCCCCAGCCCCAGCCCCAGCCCCACCCTCCCCACCAGCCCAGCCCCAGCCCCAACCTTGGCCCCAGCCCAGCCCCAGTTCAAGCCCTGCCCCAGCCCTGCCCCTGCCCCAGCCCCAGCCCCGGCCCCAGACTCGGCCCCAGCCCAGCCCCAGGCCTAGCCCTGTGCCAGCCCTACCCCAGCCCAGCCCCGGTCCCAGCCCAGCCCAAGCCCTGGCCCAGCCCCAGCCCAAACCCCATCCTGGCCCCCGGCCCAGGCCTAGCCCTGCCCCAGTCCCAGCCCCAGCCCAGCCCCAGCCCTGGACCCAGCCCTAGCCCCACCCCAGCCTCATCCCCAGCCCAGGCCTAGCCCTGACCCAGCCCCAGCCCCACCCCCAGACCCAGCCCCGGTCCCAGCCCAGCCGTAGTCCAGCCCTGCCCCAGCCCCCGCCCTGCCCAGCCCCAGCCCTGCACCGAAACCAGCCCCAGCCCGGCCCCAGACCAGCCCCAGCTCTGGCCCCAGCCCTGTCCCCAGCCCCGGCCCCAGCCCCCGACCTAGCCCAGCCCCTGCCCCACCCTCAGCCCCAGCCCAGCTCCAGCCACAGCCCAGCCACAGCCCTGGACCCAGCCCCAGCCCAGCCCCATCCCCAGCCCTGCCCCAGCCCTGCCCTCAGCCCAGCCCCAGCCCTGCCCCAGCCTAGCCCCAGCCCCAGTCCAGCCCCTGCACTGGACCCAGTCCCAGCCCCAGCCCAGCCCAAGCCCAGCCCCAGCCACTGCCCAGCCCCAGCCCTGCCCCAGCCTAGCCCCAGCCCCAGCCCAGCCCCTGCCCTGGACCCAGCCCCAGCCTCATCCCCAGCCCAGCCCCATCCCTGCCCCCAGCCCAGCCCCAGCCCCAGCCCTGCCCAGCCCAACCCCAGCCACCGCCCAGCCCCACCCCAGCCTCATCCCCAGCCCAGGCCCAGCCCTGCCCCAGCCCAGCGCAGCCCCATCCCCATCCCTGCCCCCAGCCCAGCCCCAGCCCCAGCCCTGCCCCAGCCCAGCCCCAGCCACCGTCCAGCCCCTACCCTAGACCCAGCCCCGTCCCCACCCCAGCCCCAACCCCAGCCCCAGCCCTGCCCCAGCCCAGCCCCAGGCCGGACCTCAGCCCTGCCCCAGACCTGGCTCCAGCCCAAGCCCCAGCCCTGCCCATGCCTTGGTTCCAGCCCCAGCCCTGCGCCAACCCGGCCCCAGCCCAAGGCCCAGTCTCAAGACTAGTCCTGCCCCAGCCCTGGCCCCAATCCAGCCCCAGCCCTACCCCTACCTCAGCCCTAGCCGCAGCCCTGTCCGCAGCCCCAGCCCCAGCCCCACCCTCGCCACCAGCCCAGCCCCAGCCCCAACCTTGGCCCCAGCCCAGCCCCAGTTCAAGCCCTGCCCCAGCCCTGCCCCAGCCCCGGCCCCAGCCCAGCCCCAGGCCTAGCCCTGCCCCAGTCCCCGCCCCAGACCCAGCCACAGCCCCAGCACTGTGCCAGCCCTACCCCAGCCCAGCCCCGGTCCCAGCCCAGCCCAAGCCCTGGCCCAGCCCCCGCCCCAGCCCAATCCTTGCCCCCAGCCCAGCCCTAGCCCGGCCCCAGGCCCAGCCCCAGCCCTGCCCTGGACCCAGCCCCAGCCCCACCCCAGCCTCATACCCAGCCCAGGCCCAGCCCTGCCCCAGCCCAGCCCCAGCCCCAGCCCCAGTCCTGCACCGAACCCAGCCCCAGCCACAGCCCAGCCCCAGCCCTGGATCCAGCCCCAGTCGCAGCCCCGGCCCCAGCCCAGCCCTAGCCCATCTCCAGCCCCACCCTCAGCCCCAGCCCAGCTCCAGCCACAGCCCAGCCCCAGCCCTGGACCCAGCCCCAGCCCAGCCCCAGCCCCAGCCCTGCCCTATTACAGCCCCAGCCCTGCCCCAGCCCCAGCCAAGCCCCAGCCCTGTACCCAGCCCAGCCCCAGCCCCAAAGCCCTGCCCCAGCCCAGCCCCAGCCACCACCCAGCCCCAGCCCTGGACCCAGCCCCAGCCCCAGCCCTCTCCCAGTCCCCGCCCCAGCCCCAGCCCAGCCCCAGCCACAGCCCAACCCCAGCCCCAGCCCAGCCCCCAGCCCCGGCCCTACCCCTGCCCAGTCCCGGTCCATGCCCAGCCCCAGCCCAGCCCCAGTGTGGTGGGTGGAAGGGTAAGGCCAAGAAGCCTCCTCCCTTCCCCCTTGTAAAGTAAAGAGAAAGAAAAATTGAAGGGAAAGGAAAAAAAAACTCACAAGCTGAATTAGCAAAGCAGTGGAGCTATGTTTACAAAGCAGTGTAGGGTATGCAGGGGAATATTTACAAATTTACAATATCTACAATATATACAAAGATATACAACAGAGTAACACAGAAATGAGAGTAACCCCCCTCGGACAGAGAGGGGTCCCCCACCTCCGCTCTCCCCTCTCTCCCCCCCCCTTTCCCCAGAATGGGATAGAAAGAGAAAGGAAAGAGAGGAAAAAAAAAGTTAGAAGCAGTTCGTGTTAATTGGAAAGGAGTTAATACAGGCCTTATCAGTTTTTTTGTCAAGGCCGGAGCCTTGGCAGAAAGCCCAGCACAGGCAAAGCTGCTGCACGAAGCAAAGACGGAAGCAAGACTGACTGAGAAGTGCTGGAAATGTCCACTTCACTCCCACTTCAGAAGGTGCTTCCTCCCACTCGTCCAATGAAATTAGTTTAGACTACTCCTTCCGTTTACCAACTTCCGTCCACCATGTTCCCTTTCTTAAGGGGGCAACGTCAACCGGCCACCCAGCCCCAGCCCTGGACCCAGCCCCAGCCCCAACCTTCTCCCAGTCCCCGCCCCAGCCCCAGCCCCGGCCCCAGCCAAGCCCCACTCACGGCCCCATCCCCGGACCCAGCCCAGCTCCAGCCGCAGCCCTGCCCCAGCCCCAGCCCTGCCTCGGCCCAGCCCCAGCCCCAGCCCAGCCCCTGCCCTGGACCCAGCCCCTGCCCAGGACCCAGCCCCAGCCCAGCCCCAGCCCTAGCCCCAGCCCCAGCCCAACCCCAGCCCTGGACCCAGCCCCAGCCCCAGCCCCGGCCCCAGCCCAGCCCCAGCCCCACCCTCAGCCCCAGCCCAGCTCCAGCCCCAGCCCAGCCCCAGCCCTGGACCAAGCCCCAGCCCTGAGCCGAACCCAGCCCCAGCCTGGCCCCACCCCTGCCCTAGCTCCAGCCCTAGCCCTGTCCCCAGCCTCGGCCAGTGCCCCAGCCCCAGCCCAGCCCCTTCCCTGGACCCAGCCCCTGCCCAGAACCCAGCCCCAGCCCAGCCCCAGCCCCAGCCCCAGCCCAACCCCAGCCCTGGACCCAGCCCCAGTCGCAGCCCCGGCCCCAGCCCAGCCCCAGCCCCACCCTCAGCCCCAGCCCTTCCCCAGGCCTAGCCCAGCCGTGCCCTCAGCCCAGCCCCAGCCCTGGACCAAGCCCCAGCCCTGAGCCGAACCCAGCCCCAGCCTGGCCCCAGCCCTGCCCTAGCTCCAGCCCATGCCCTGTCCCCAGCCTCGGCCAGTGCCCCTGCCCCAGTCCTAACCCTGCCCTCAGCCCAGCCCCAGACCCAGCCTGGCCCCAGCCCTGTCCCTAGCCCCAGCCACAGCCCTAGCCCCAGCCCTGTTCCCAGCCCCAGCCCCAGCCCCACCCTCGCCACCAGCCCAGCCCCAGCCCCAACCTTGGCCCCAGCCCAGCCCCAGTTCCAGCCCTGCCCCAGTCCCCGCCCCAGACCCAGCCACAGCCCCAGCCCTGTGCCAGCCCTACCCCAGCCCCATCCTTGCCCCCAGCCCAGCCCTAGCCAGGCCCCAGCTCCAGCCCCAGCCCCAGCCCCGGCCCTGCCCCGGCCCAACCCCAGCCCAGCCCCTACCCTGGACCCAGCCCCAGCCCAGCCACAACCACAGCCCAGCTGCAGCCCCAGTCCCAGCCCAGCCCTAGCCCAGCCCCAGCCCCACGTTCGGCCCCCAGCCCAGCCCCTGCCCCAGCCCTGCCCCGGCCCAGCCCCAGACCCAGCCCAGCCCCTAACCTGGACCCAGCCCCAGACCAGCCCCAGCCACAGCCCAGCTGCAGCCCTAGCCCCAGCCCAGCCCTAGCCCAGCCCCAGCCCCACCCTCAGCCCCAGCGCAGCTCCAGCCACAGCCCAGCCACAGCCCTGGACCCAGCCCCAGCACAACCCCATCACCAGCCCTGCCCCAGCCCTGCCCTCGGCCCAGCCCCAGCCCGGCCCGAGTTCTGCCCCAGACCCAGCCCCACCCTGCACCCAGCCCCAGCCCCAGCCCTGCCCCAGCCTAGCCCCAGCCCCAGTCCAGACCCTGCCCTGGCCCCAGTCCCAGCCCCAGCCCAGCCCCAGCCCAGCCCCAGCCACCACCCAGCCCCAGCCCTGCCACCAGCCCAGCCCCAGCCCCACCCTGGACCCAGCCCAAGCCCCAGTCCCAGCCCAGCCCCTGCCCTTGACCCAGCCCCTGCCCAGCCCCAGCCCCAGCCCCAGCCCTGCCCCAGTCCCTGCCCCAGCCCAGTCCTGGTCCCAGCCCAGCCCCAGCCCTGGACCCAGCCCCAGCCCCACCCCAGCCTCATCCCTAGCCCTGCCCCAGCCTAGCCCCAGCCCAGCTCAGCCCCTGCCCTGGACCCAGCCCCAGCCCCACCCCGGCCTCTTCCCCAGCCCTGCCCCAGCCCCAGCCCCACCCCCCGGCCCCAGCCCCCGGCCCCAGCCCAGCTCTAGCCCAGCCCTGCCACAGCCCCCGCCCTGCCCCAACCCCAGGCCTGCACCGAACCCAGCCAGAGCCTGGCCCCAGCCCTGCCCCAGCTCTGGCCCCAGCCCTGTCCCCAGCCCGGGCCCCTGCCCTCAGCCCCAGCCCCACCCTCGGGCCCCAGGCCAGCCCCTGCCCCAGCCCTGCCCCAGCCCAGCCCCAGCCCCAGCCCAGCCCCTGCCCTGGACCCAGCCCCAGCCCAGCCCCCAGCCCTAGCCCCAGCCCTGCCCCAGCCCAGCCCCAGCCCAACCCCAGCCACATTCACAGCCACAGCCCAGCTCCAGCCACAGCCCAGCCACAGCCCTGGACCCAGCCCCAGCCCAGCCCCAGCCCCAGCCCTGCCCCAGCCCTGCCCTCAGCCCAGCCCCAGCCCTGGACCCAGCCCCAGCCCCAGCCCCAGCCCAGCCCTAGCCCAGCCCTAACCCCACCCCTCAGCCCCAGCCCAGCTCCAGCCACAGCCCAGCCCCACCCTGGACCCAGCCCCAGCCCTGGACCCAGCCCCAGCCCTGCCCCAGCCTAGCCCCAGCCCCAGTCCAGCCCCTACCCTGGACCCAGTCCCAGCCCCAGCCCAGCCCCAGCCACAGCCCAGCCAAAGCCCTGCCCCCAGCCCAACCCCAGCCTCACCCTGGACCCAGCCCCAGCCCCAGCCCCAGCCCCATCCGTTCCCCCAGCCCCAGCCCAGACCCATCCCCATCCCTGCCCCCATCCCAGCCCCAGCCCAGCCCCTGCCCCGGCCCAGCCCCAGCACCAGCCCAGCCCCAGCCCTGGACCCAGCCCCTGCCCAGTACCCAGCCCCAGCCCCAGCCCCCAGCCCCAGCCCAACCCCAGCCCTGGACCCAGCCCCAGCCCAACCCCAGCTCCAGCCCTGCCCCAGCCCAACCCCAGCCCCAGCCCAGCCCCTGCCCTGGACCCAGCCCCAGCCCCACTCCAGCCTCATCCCCAGCCCAGGTCCAGCCCTGCCTCAGCCCAAGCCCCAGACCCAGCCCCATCCCTGCCCCCAGCCCAGCCCCAGCCTCAGCCCTGCCCCAGTTCAGCCCTAGCCCAGCCCTGCCCCAGGCCCCGCCCTGCCCCAGGCCCAGCCCATCCCCTGCCCTGGACCCAGCCCCAGCCCCACCCCAGCCTCATCCCCAGCCACAGCCCTGCCCCAGCCCCAGCCCTGCCCCAGCCTAGCCCCAGCCCCAGCCCATCCCCTGCCCTGGACCCAGCCCCAGCCCAGCCCCAGCCCCAGCAACAGCCCAGCCCCAGCCCAGCCCCAGCCCAAGCCCCAGCCCAGCCCAGCCCTAGCCCTGCCCCCAGCCCCAGCCCCAGCCCTGCCCCCAGCCCAACCCCGGCCACAGCCCTGCCCCAGCCCTGGACCCAGCCCCAGCCCCAGCCCCACCCCCGGCCCCAGCCCCGGCCTCAGCCCAGCCCTAACCTAGCCCTGCCCCAGCCCCAGGCCTAGCCCAGCCGTGCCCTCAGCCCTGCCCCAGCCCTGGACCAAGCCCCAGCCCCTGAGCCGAACCCAGCCCCAGCCTGGCCCCCAGCCCTGCCCTAGCTCCAGCCCTAGCCCTGTCCCCAGCCTCGGCCAGTGCCCCCTGCCCCAGTCCCAACCCTGCCCTCAGCCCAGCCCCAGACCCAGCCTGGCCCCAGCCCTGTCCCTAGCCCCAGCCACAGCCCTAGCCCCCAGCCCTGTTTGCAGCCCCAGCCCCAGCCCCACCCTCGCCACCAGCCCAGACCCAGCCCCAACCTTGGCCCCAGCCCAGCCCCAGTTCCAGCCCTGCCCCAGTCCCCCGCCCCAGACCCAGCCACAGCCCCAGCCCTGTGCCAGCCCTACCCCAGCCCCATCCTTGCCCCCAGCCCAGCCCTAGCCCGGCCCCAGCTCCAGCCCCAGCCCCAGCCCAGCCCCTACCCTGGACCCAGCCCCAGTCCTGCCCTCAGCCCAGCCCCAGCCCCAGCCCCGCCCCAGCCCAGCCTCAGCCCAGCCCCAGCCCCATTCACAGCCACAGCCCAGCTCCAGCCACAGCCCAGCCCCACCCTGGACCCAGCCCCAGCCACAGCCCAGCCCCAGCCCTGCCCCAGCCTAGCCCCAGCCCCAGTCCAGCCCCTACCCTGGACCCAGCCCCTGCCCAGGACCCAGCCCCAGCCCAGCCCCAGGCCCAGCCCCAGCCCAACCCCAGCCCTGGACCCAGCCCCAGTCGCAGCCCTGGCCCCAGCCCAGCCCCAGCCCCACCCTCAGCCCCAGCCCAGCTCCAGCCACAGCCCAGCCCCAGCCCTGGACCCAGCCCCAGCCCCAGCCAAGCCCCAGCCCCAGCCCCAGCCCAACCCCAGCTCCAGCCCTGCCCCAGCCCAACCCCAGCCCCAGCCCAGCCCCTGCCCTGGACCCAGCCCCAGCCCCACTCCAGCCTCTTCCCCAGCCCAGGTCCAGCCCTGCCTCAGCCCAAGCCCCAGACCCAGCTCCATCCCTGCCCCCAGCCCAGCCCCAGCCTCAGCCCTGCCCCAGTTCAGCCCCAGCCCAGCCCTGCCCTCAGCCCCAGCCAAAGCCCCAGCCCCACACTCGACCCCAGCCCAGCTCCTGCCCCAGCCCTGCCCCGGCTCAGCCCCAGCCCCAGCCCAGCCCCTACCCTGGACCCAGCCCCAGCCCAGCCCCAGCCCAGCCCCAGCCCTGCCCCAGCCCCAGCCCCAGCCCCAGCCCAGCCCTATCCCAGCCCCAGCCCAACCCCAGCTCGAGCCCAGCCCCTGCCCTGGACCCAGCCCCAGCCCAGCTCCAGCCACAGCCCAGCCACAGCCCTGGACCCAGCCCCAGCCCCAGCCCAGCCCCCAGCCCCAGCCCCAGCCCAACCCCAGCTCGAGCCCAGCCCCTGCCCTGGACCCAGCCCCAGCCCCAGCCACCGCCCAGCCCCATCCCCACCCCCAGCCCTGGCCCAGTCCCTGCCCCAGCCCAGTCCTGGTCCCATCCCAGCCCCAGCCCTGCCCTCAGCCCAGCCCCATCCCCAGCCCCAGCCCAGCCCCAGCCCTGCCCCAGCCTAGCCCCAGCCCCAGTCCAGCCCCTGCCCTGGATCCAGCCCCAGCCCCACCCCAGCCTCATCCCCAGCCCAGGCCCAGCCCTGCCCCAGCCCCAGCACCACCCCCGGCCCCAGCCCTGACCCCAGCCAAGCCCCACTCACGGCCCAAGCCCCAAACCCAGCCCAGCCCAGCCCTAGCCCAGCCCTGCCCCAGCCCCAGCCCTGCACCGAACCCAGCCCCAGCCGTGCCCCAGCCCTGCCCCAGCTCTGGCCCCAGCCCTGCCCCAGCTCTGGCCCCAGTCCTGTCCCCAGCCCCGGACCCTGCCCCAGCCCCAGCCCTAGCCCAGCCCTGCCCTCAGCCCCAGCCCCAGCCCCAGCCCCACCCTCGGCCCCAGCCCAGCCCCAGCCACAGCCCAGCCCCAGCCCTGGACCCAGCCCCAGTCGCAGCCCCGAGCCCAGCCCTGCCCTAGCCCAGCCCCAGCCCCAGCCCCACCCCTGGCCCCATCCCCGGCCCCAGCCCATCCCTAGCTCAGCCCTGTCCCAGCCCCAGCCCTAGCCCAGCCCGGCCCTGCCCCAGTCCCAGCCCCAGCCCCTGCCTCAGCCCAGCCATAACCTACCACTGCCCCACCCCCCACGCCTAGCTCAGTCGTGCCCTCAGCCCAGCCCCAGCCCCAGCCCAGCCCAGCCCCAGCCCCAGACCCAGCCTGGCCCCAGCCCTGTCCCCAGCCCCAGCCCAGCCCAGCCCCAGGCCCAGCCCCAGCCCCAGCCCTACCCTAGTCTCTGCCCCAGCCCAGTCCTGGTCCCAGCCCAGGCCCAGCCCTGCCCCAGCCCAAGCCCCAGCCCAGCCCCAGCCCCAGCCCTACCCCAGCCCTGCCCCAGCCTCGGCCACAGCCCAGCCCCAGCCCCAGCCCCAGCCCTACCCCAGCCCTGCCGCAGCCTCGGGCCCAGCCCTGTCCCAGGCCCAGCCCAGACCCCAGCCCTGCCCTCAGCCCCAGCCCCAGCCCCAACCTCGGCCCCAGCCCAGCCCTTGCCCCAGCCCTGCCCCGGCCCAGCCCCAGCCCCAGCCCAGCCCCTGCCCTGTACCCAGCCACAGCCCAGCCACAGCCCAGCCACAGCCCAGCCCCAGCCACAGCCCCAGCCCAGCCCCAGCCCAGCCCAGCCCTGGACCCAGCCCAGCCCCAGCCACAGCACCAGCCCCAGCCCTGGACCCAGCCCAGCCCTAGCCCAGCACCAGCACCACCCTCAGCCCCAGCCCAGCTCCAGCCACAGCCCAGCCACAGCCCTGGAGCCAGCCCCAGCCCCAACCAAGCCTCATTCCCAGCCCAGGCCCAGCCCTGCCCCAGCCCTGCCCTCACCCCAGCCCCAGCCCCAGCCCGGCCCCAGTCCTGACCCAGCCCTGGACCCAGCCCCAGCCCCACCCCAGCCTCATTCCCAGCCCAGGCCCAGCCCAGCCCCAGCCCTGCCCCAGCCCAGCCCCAGCCCCAGCCCTGCCCCAGCCCAGCCCCAGCCACCACCCAGCCCCAGCCCCAGCCCTGGCCTCAGCCCTGCCCCAGGTCTGGCCCCAGCCCTGGCCCCAGCCCCAGCCCCACCCCAGCCTCATCCCCAGCCCAGGCCTAGCCCTGCCCCTACCCCAGCCCATCCCCGGTCCCAACCCAGCCGTAGCCCTGCCCTGCTCCAGCCCCCGCCCTGCCCTGCCCCAGTCCTGCACCGAACCCAGCCCCAGCCCGGCCCCAGCCCAGCCCCAGCCCTGTCCCCAGCCCCGGCACCTGCCCCAGCCCCAGCCCCTGATCCCAGCCCTGCCCTCAGCCCCAGCCCCAGCCCCACCCTCGGCCCCAGCCCAGCCCTTGCCCCAGCCCTGCCCCGGCCCAGCCCCAGCCCCAGCCCAGCCCCTGCCCTGTACCCAGCCACAGCCCAGCCACAGCCCAGCCACAGCCCAGCCCCAGCCACAGCCCCAGCCCAGCCCCAGCCCAGCCCAGCCCTGGACCCAGCCCAGCCCCAGCCACAGCACCAGCCCCAGCCCTGGACCCAGCCCAGCCCTAGCCCAGCACCAGCACCACCCTCAGCCCCAGCCCAGCTCCAGCCACAGCCCAGCCACAGCCCTGGAGCCAGCCCCAGCCCCAACCAAGCCTCATTCCCAGCCCAGGCCCAGCCCTGCCCCAGCCCTGCCCTCACCCCAGCCCCAGCCCCAGCCCGGCCCCAGTCCTGACCCAGCCCTGGACCCAGCCCCAGCCCCACCCCAGCCTCATTCCCAGCCCAGGCCCAGCCCTGCCCCAGCCCCAGCCCCAGCCCCAGCCCCACCCCCGGACCCATCCCCGGTCCCAGCCCAGCCGTAGCCCAGCCCTGCCCCAGCCCCTGCCCTGCCCAGCCCCAGCCTGGCCGCAGCCCTGCCCCAGCTCTGGCCCCAGCCCTGTCCCCAGCCCCTGCCCCAGCCCAGACCCAGCCCCAGCCCAGCCCCTGCCCTGGACACAGCCCCAGCCAATCCCCAGCCATGTCCCAGCCCTGCCCTCAGCCCAGCCCCAGCCCCAGCCCAGCCCCAGTCCTGCCCCAGCCCTGGACACAGCCCCAACCTGGACCGAGCCCCAGCCCCAGCCCAGCCTCATCCCCAGCCCAGGCCCAGCCCTGCCCCAGCCCAGCCCAGCCCCATCCCCATCCCTGCCCCCAGCCCAGACCCTGCCCCAGCCTTGCCCCAGCCCTGCCCCAGCCACCGCCCATGCCCAGCCCTGCCCCAGCCCAGCCCAGCCCCATCCCCATCCCTGCCCCCAGCCCAGACCCTGCCCCAGCCCTGCCCCAGCCCAGCCCCAACCACCGCCCAGGCCCAGCCCTGCCCCAGCCTAGACCAGCCCCATCCCCATCCCTGCCCCCAGCCCAGCCCCAGCCCCAGCCCTGCCCTAGCCCAGCCCGAGCCCTGTCCCCAGCCTCGGCCCGTGCCCAACCCCAGTCCCAGTCCTGCCCCATCCCAGCCCCAGCCGCAGCCCAGCCCCAGCCCTGGACCCAGCCCCAGTTGCAGCCCCGGCCCCAGGCCAGCCCTAGCCCAGCCCCAGCCCAGTTCCAGCCACTGCCCAGCCACAGCCCTGGACCCAGCCCCAGCCCAGCCCCATCCCCAGTCCTGCCCCAGCCAAGGCCCCAGCCCCACCCTGGACCCAGCCCCAGCGCCAGCCCAGCCCCAGCCAGCCCCAGCCCCACCCTGGACCCAGCCCCAGCCCCAGCCCTCTCCCAGTCCCCGCCCCTGCCCCAGCCCCACCCCTGGCCCCAGCCCCGGCCCCTGTCAAGCCCCACTCACGGCCCCATCCCCTGCCCCAGCCCAGCCCTACCCCAGCCCCCGCCCTGCCCCAGCCCCATCCCTGCACCGAACCCAGCCCCAGTCCGGCCCCAGCCCTGCCCCAGCCCAGCCCTGCCCCGGCCCAGCTCCAGCCCCAGCCAAGCCCCACTCACGGCCCCATCCCTGGCCCCAGCCCAGCCCTGCCCCAGCCCCAGCCCTGCAGCGAACCCAGCCACAGCCTGGCTCCAGCCCTGCCGCAGCCCAACCCTGCCCCGGCCCAGCCCCAGCCCTGCCCCAGCCCAGCCCCAGCCCCAACCCAGCCCCAGCCCTGGATCCATCCCCAGTTGCAGCCCTGGCCCCAGCCCAGCCCTAGCCCAGCCCCAGCCCCACCCTCAGCCCCAGCCCAGCTCCAGCCAGAGCCCTGCCCTAGCCCACCCTCAGCCCTGGACCAATCCCCACCCCTGAGCCGAACCCAGTGCCAGCCTGGCCCCAGCCCTGCCCTAGCTCCAGCCCTAACCCTGTCCCCAGCCTCGGCCCGTGCCCCAGCCCCAGTCCCAGTCCTGCCCCAGCCCAGCCCCCAGCCCCAGCCCTACCCTCAGCCCAGCCCCAGACCCAGCCTGGCCCCAGCCCTGTCCCCAGCCCCAGCCCCAGGCACAGCCCCAGCCCCAGCCCCAGCCCCTGCCCTGCCCCAGCCTCAGTCCTGCCCCAGCCCCGGCCCCAGCCCCAGCCCCAGCCCTGCCCCCAACCCAGCCCCAGCCATGCCCCCAGCCCAGACCTGCCCCCAGTCCCAGCCCAAGGCCTAGCCTCCAGCCTACTCCAGCCCCAGCCCCGGCCCCAACCTCAGTCCCAGCCCTACCTCAGGCCCCAGCCCCTGCCCCCAGCCCAGCCCCAGACCTGCGTCAGCACAGCCCCAGCCCTAGACCCAGCCCAGCCCCAGCCCCAGCCCAGCCCCTGCCCTGGACCCAGCCCCAGCCCCACCCCAGCCTCATCCCCAGCCCAGGCCCAGCCCTGCCCCGGCCCAGCCCTAGCCCATCCCCAGCCCAGCTCCAGCCACTGCCCAGCCCCAGCCCAGCCCCAGCCCCAGCCCCAACCCCAGCCCAGCCCAGCCCCTGCCCTGGACCCAGCCCCAGCCCCACCCCAGCCTCATCCCCAGCCTCATCCCCAGCCCAGCCCTAGCCCAGCCCCAGCCCAGCCCCAGCCCAGCTCCAGCCACTGCCCAGCCACAGCCCTGGACCCAGCCGCAGCCCAGCCCCAGCCCCAGTCCAGCCTCTGCCGTGGACCCAGCCCCAGCCCAGCCCCAGCCCCACCCTGGACCCAGCCCCAGCCCCAGCCCTCTCCCAGTCCCCGCCCCTGCCCCAGCCCCACCCCTGGCCCCAGCCCAGCCCCTGCCAAGCCCCACTCACGGCCCCATCCCCTGCCCCAGCCCAGACCCTGCCCTAGCCCTGCCCCAGCCCTGCCCCAGCCACCACCCAGGCCCAGCCCTGCCCCAGCCCAGCCCAGCCCCATCCCCATCCCTGCCCCCAGCCCAGCCCCAGCCCTGGACCAAGCCCCACCCCTGAGCCGAACCCAGCCCCAGCCTGGCCCCAGCCCTGCCCTAGCCCCAGCCCTAGCCCTGTCCCCAGCCTTGGCCCGTGCCCAACCCCAGTCCCAGTCCTGCCCCATCCCAGCCCCAGCCGCAGCCCAGCCCCAGCCCTGGACCCAGCCCCAGTTGCAGCCCCGGCCCCAGCCCAGCCCTAGCCTAGTCCCAGCCCAGCTCCAGCCACTGCCCAGCCACAGCCCTGGACCCAGCCCCAGCCCAGCCCCGGCCCCAGGCCAGCCCTAGCCCAGCCCCAGCCCAGCTCCAGCCACTGCCCAGCCACAGCCCTGGACCCAGCCCCAGCCCAGCCCCAT
>NW_027143828.1:0-47075 GCF_026170545.1 Melanerpes formicivorus
AGAAAGAGAAAGAGAGAGAGAAAGAGAGAGAGAGAGAGAGAAAGAGAGAAAGAGAAGAGAAAGAGAAAGAGAAAGAGAAAGAGAAAGAGAAAGAAAGAGAAAGAGAAAGAGAAGAGAAGAGAAAGGAGAAGAGAGAAAGAGAAAGAGAAAGAGAAGAAGAGAAAGAGAGAAGAGAGAAAGAGAAAGAGAAAGAGAAGAGAAAGAGAAAGAGAAGAAGAGAAAGAGAAAGTCCTGCACTCATCACAACTGCAAATAAATCAGTGTTAAGCTCTGTTTCCAGTGATCATAAGGGAGAAATTAGATCTCTAGAAGTAGAAGTGGTGGTTGGGGGAGCACCAATTTTCCTATAATCAAATAAAAAGTGAGCAAAGTTGGGAGGAGAATGCTTGCAAGTAGTCCAAGAAGATGCATAGAGTTCAGCTAGCAGTGGAAGACACTGGGCGAGAAGCCACAGGGGAGAACTCTGAGGCCTGAATTCAATAACTCTTGGGTACAGAACCTGCATGTTGGAAGAGAACTTTGGACAGGTTTCAGTACAGTCCTGGATGGCAGAGTGGGTTGGCATTGCCTGTCATGGCTTGGTGAGTAATTCCCCAGCTCCCTCAGTGCCTTTGGGTGGATCCCACCCAGCCCCATGCCCTTGTGTTTGTCTAAGTGGTGCAGCAGGATTCACATCCTGTGGGGTCATGGGGGCTTCATTCTGCTCCCCATCTCTGTATTCCAGTTCACAGGGTTGGGTACTGGGACAACAACTGTACTTACTGTTAAAGACTGGAGCAAAGAAGGCATTAAATGCCCTTGCCTTGTTCTCACCCCTGGTCCCTGTCTCCCCTCGCACTCAATAAAGGATGGAGATTCTCCTCAACCACTCTTTGACCACAATTTCTTGCAGTAAAACTCTAGGCTAGAGAGTATCCATCCAAAGATACAAGGAAAGCTTTTCTGAGAGAGAGAGGGAGAGAGAGAGTAAATGGTAATACACATGGCAGCACATTATCCTAGGGGCAGAAAGCAAGAGATAGACAAGTGAAGAAGAGAGTATCAAAGTAGAAGGCATAAATAGTTTCTTTTGTCACATTGGGAGTGCTTTCTCTTTGGTGTACTTCCTTCTCTCCTACCTAACTGACAGAAACATTTGGGAACAGTCACCTTCTGTAACCAGCTGTGACCTGCAAAGCTGAGTTCTTTGGTGCACCTACAGTCCAAGAACTACAGGCTAGGATACAGGGAGAGGCAGCTCTATGTCAGAATGAGGGAATGATACTTGCCAATATGAGTGCTACACTTATCACTGCCTGTGATGCTGAAAGAGCCTTCAAACACAGCCTTGGAATTCTGATGGCCTTAGTTAGAATAGAGTAAACCAGGTTGGAAGAGACCTTCAAGATCATCGCATCCAACCCTTCAACCAAACCAACCCACCCAAACAGCTAACCCATGGCACCAAGCACCCCATCAAGTCTCCTCCTGAACACCTCCAATGATGGCAACTCCAACACCTGCCCAGGCAGCCCATTCCAATGGGCAATCACTCTCTCTGTATAGAACTTCTTCCTAACATCCAACCTAGTTCTCATGTCAAACCTCTGCTAGAAAAGGGGGAGGAGAATAATAGGAGTCTTCCATTCCTGACAGGCATGCAGAGATCTCTGCAGAAATGTCAGAGAATCAGAGTCATTTGGGTCGGAAAAAGCCTTTCAGATCATCCAGTTCAACCGTTCTCTAACTCTGCCAAGGCTGCGGCTAAACCATGGCCCTCAGCACCACATCTCTGCCTCTTGGAAACACTTCCAGGGACAGGGATTCAGACACCTCCCTGGACAGCCTGTTCCAGGAGATGAGAACTCTTTCACTGAAGAGTTTGTGTCCAGCCTAAACTTCCTCTGGAGCAATCTGAAGCCATTTCTTCTCATCCTGTCACTTGTTACTGGGGAGAAGAGTTCAACCCCACGTAGCTACTACATGGTATGCTATGCAGACAGGGTTTGGTTAATCACTTAAGAAGACATATTCAGAGCTATTCCCAGTTCACAAAAAATCATATTACAAATTCCATTTCATCTTCTCTCAGCCTAAATTGTTGTGGTTATTGGTGGAGCTGCTCTTTTCTTCTGCAGAGGTGGTGATCAAAAGCCAATCAGGATGGAGACAGGATACATCCCTGCCAGGAAATGAAACATGCCAGCAACTACTCTTTCTGCTGAGGCCAGTGACGACAGATCAGCCAGCATCCAAGGTATTAAACACACAGATTGCTCCTGGCAATGAGCCTATGGCCTATGCAAACCTCTGAACCACTCCTGAGAATTATCTGGGGATGCATAGGGACCATGAGAATCCCTACAACCAGCTGATCCTATAATTTTTACCCTGATACACAAAAGGGCAGCCCTTGGCCTGGACCAGCAGAAAAATCACCATTGCAGGCATGATTCCTCCTGACCTAATGAATCTGTAATCCAGTTTGGAGCTAATCAGAAGTGAATGTGATAAACAGGAAAAAGAAGGAACCAAAGGCTGTAATTAAACCATGACAAAGGGAGTATGCAAGCTGCAAAACTTGGCAGTCAGGCACTGCACTGCAGTCTGCATTCTTCTCAGGGAGACAAGGAGAGGATGGGGTTGCTGATCAGCTTTCTTCAGGCTGGTCCTGCACCTGGGTTGGGGCAACACCAAGCACAAACCCAGGCTGGGTGAGGAGTGGCTTGAGAGGAGCTTGGAGAAGGCCTTGGGAGTGCCAGCTGGTGACAAACTCCCCAGGAGCCAGCAATGGTCACTGGCAGCCCAGCAGGCAACTGTGTGCTGAGCTGCATCCAGAGCAGGGAGAGCAGTAGCACAGGAAAGGGATTCTGACCCTCTGCTCTGCTCTGCTCTGCTCTGCTCTGCTGAGACCCCACCTGCAGCACTGCCTCCAGTTCTGCTGTGCCCAACAAAAAGAGCACATAGAGCTGCTGGAGTGGGTCCAGAGGAGCCACAAAAATGATCAGAGGGCTGGAGAACCTGTGGTATTGGGTATTGGAACAGGCTGAGAGAGTTGAGGCTGTTTAGCCTGGAGAATAGAAGGCTCCAGGGAGACTGTAGAGCAGCCTTCCAGCACCTGAAGGAGAGCTGGGGAGGGACTTTTGACAAGGGCTGGGAGTGACAGGACAAGGGGGAATGGATTGAAGCTTGAGGGGGGAAGACTTAGACTGGATACTAGGAAGAAATTCTTATGTGTGAGGGTGGGGAGACACTGGAACAGGTTATCCAAGGAAGTTCAGGATGCCCTCTCCCTAGAGATGTTCAAGGCCAGGTTGGATGAGGCTTTGAGCAACTTGGTCTAGTTGGAAGTGATGATCTTTAAGGTCCCTTCCAGCCTAAACAGAATCAGAGAATCACAGAAAACATCTGGTTGAGAGAGACCTCCAAGCTCATCCAGTCCTACCCTCAACCCAACACTGCAGAGTCAACACTAAACCATGTCCCTAAGCACCAGCTCCAAACACTGCTTGAACACCTCCAGGGATGTTGACTCCAGCACTGCCCTGGGTAGAACATTCCAATGTCTGAGAACCCTCTCTGCGAGGAAATATTTCCTAGCATCCAGCATGAACCTCCCCTGGTGCAGCTTGGAATCATTTCCTGTGCTCCTGTCTCTTGCCACCAAGGAGCAGAGGCTGCCCCCTCCTCACTCCAACCTCCATTTAGGGAGCTGTAGAGAGCAATGAGGTCTCCCCTCAGCCTCCTCTGCTCCAGCCTGAACACCCCCAGCTCCCTCAGCCCCTCCTCATAGCCCAGGTGCCCTTCTCCAGCCTCCTTGCCCTTCTCTGGAAACTCTCCAGCCCCTCAATGTCCTTCCTGGAGTGAGGAGCCCAGAGCTGAACACAACACTCGAGGTGTTGCCTCCCCAGTGCTGAGCACAGAGGGATGGTCACCTCCTGTCCCTGCTGCCCACCCTGTTTCTGATCCAAGCCAGGATGCCTTTGGCTTTCTTGTCCACCTGGGCACTGCTGGCTCATGTTCTATGAATCTCAGAATCTTTGACTGATGCAAAGTTTTGAAGTCATTGACCGCTGAATCTGTTTGAAGATCACCACAAAGCAGGAACAAGCTTATGAGAAAAGATGACTCCAAGAAGAATTCAGTATGCTTCAGAGTTGCAATGGAAGAAAGCATAAAGACAGCCCTTGAAGGAGCAGACAAATTGCAATCTTCCTCTGACATCACTGGAAGAAAAGGAGAAATATGCTCCATTTGATGTGGGAAGTGGCAGAGCAAATGACAAGTGTCCCAAATGAGAAAAACCTTTTGAATTTAAGGCATGGGACAAAATGAGAAGCATTAAAAAGTGGCATGGTCCAAATGATGGAACAGGAAAACCATCTTAGTGCTTTAGCTAAAGGTTTGCCCAGTGAGATGATGGCAGGAAAGGAGAGAGGAGCAGTGGTCATGAGCATGTGGAGAGATTTCTCAGATAACTGGGAAAAAAAGAAGTTAAGGAGGCAATGAGTGGGGATAACTTAGAGCTGTAGGGGTGTGGAAAAGACTTTGTGGTTCCAAAGAAACAAGATGGGTGAAGTGAATGAAGTGCTTCAAATCAGTGAGAAAAGAGAGAGAAAAATAGCACAGAGAAAAGTGTTGTTTCTGACCATCCTGTATGTGGAGAACCCTCTGAGTAACACCTACGACAAAACCAGAACTGCCTGGTAGTCATTAGGCTTAAAAAAGGAGTCAGATATTTAGAAATGGCAAAGGCCCGGGCAAATGTTGATGGGGGGGGCAGAAGGGGGGGAGGGGGATATTCTAACACAAGATAACTGATAACACAAGAAATGAATCAAGTAAACAAGACAGAAAAAAAATAATGGAGATTATCATACAGGACAATCATAGCATCACAGAATCATTTTGGTTGAAAGAAATCCTTTGAAACCCTACAGTTCAACCATTCTCTAACTCTAGCAAGTCTGGTGTCAACCCATGGCCCTCAGCATCTTTGCCTCTTTGAAATACCTCCAGGGATGGGGATTCAACCCCTTCCCTGGGGAGTCTGTTCCAGAGGTTGAGAACCCTTTCAGTCAAGAAGTTTCTTCTCAGATCCAGCCTAAACTTTCCTTGGTGCAACTTCAGGCTATTTCCTCTTGTCTTATCACTTGTTACTAGGGAGAAAAGACCAACCTCCCCTCTGGCTCCAACCTCCTTTCAGGGAGCTGTAGAGAACAATGAGGTTCTCAGCCTCTTCTTCTCCACACTAAACACCCCCTGTTCCCTCAGCTGCTCCTCCCTAGCCCTGTTCTCCAGATCCTTCCCCAGCTTTGTTGTCCTTCTCTGGACACACTTCAGCCTCTCAATGTCCTTCTTGAAGTGAAGGTCCTGAAACTGAATACAGTCCTCAAGGTGTAGCCTCCCCAGTGCTGAGTCAAGGGGGACAATCACTTCCTTGGTCCTGCTTGTTACACCACATAACATGCTGCAAGTTATGAGGGGGGGTCAAGAAGGGGAACAAAACACACTTGTCTTGGTTAGTCAGCCATAGTCAAAGCAGCTGGGCAGCAGCTGAGCTCCAGATGTTGGGACTGGCACTGTAGTGAAGTCAAGTACCTGTATTAACATACCACAGTGCATTTTGTGTTCCACATATGACCAGTACCTACCAAAGGCTTATAGATCACATTTGAAGGCAAAGTGTGTGCTCCATATGTAGACAATGTAGTCATCTTCCATGCAGTATGGAAAAACCTGGGAAAGACTTTGAGAAGGTGGTCCCTGAATCACTTTGGACAGGTTTAACCATGAATCCCCAGACCAACGTTGTGGCAAAAAGGAACTGAATATCAGAGGCATGCATCCAGACTAAAAACTCAAATCAAGGAATCATGACCAGTTTATAAGCTGAAAATTGACCTTAAGAAACCTAAATAGTTACACATGAGCCATGTACATACAGTGCTTAAGTTCTTTAGGTGCTTAAAGAGACCTACAAGCATAAAGACCTAGCCCTAGGGTCCAGTAGGAGTGTTCATGCCTCACATTTTAGTGCTTCAGATTCTGCATTAACTTTGGTCACAGAAAGCTGTTCTGGACAATTAGAATCTGACCAATCTACACTTCAGAAGGAGCTAAAGCAAACTTTGTTCAGGCACCCAAACATGAACAGTCAGTTTGGCTTTGCTCAGCACACAAAATGTTGTTTTTTTTTTTCCCTTGGTGTATTTGTAATCTGATACACAGACTTATAGAGCAGTTGGGTTTGAAGGGACATTAAAGATCATCCAGTTCCATCCCACCCTGCCATGGCCAGGGACACCTCCCACCAGCCCAGGTTGCTCAAGACCCCATCCAACTTGGCCTTGAACATCTCCAGGGAAAGGGCATCCACAACCTCCCTGGGCAACCAGTTTCTCACCACCCTCACTGGAAAGGAGGTTTTCCTAATCTCTGGTCTAAATCTGCCCTCCTCAAGCTTCAACTTATTCCCCCTCATCTTCTCCCTACAAGCCCTTGTCAAAAGCCCCTCCCCAGCTCTCCTGTAGCCCATTCAGGTCTGGAAGGCTACTCTATGGTCTCCCCAGAGCTTTCTCTTCTCCAGGCTGAATAGCCTCAACTCTCCCAGATGTAGGAGAGATTCTCCAGCCCTCCAATCATCATGGACTCCTCTGGACCTGCTCCAGCAGTTCCATGTCCCTCGTATTCTGGGGGCACCTGAACTCCAAGTGAGGTTTCACCAAACAAGAAGGGATGAACCCTTTCCCTGTGCTGCTCTTCTCCCTGCTTTGGATGCAGCCCAGCACACAGCTGCCTGCTGGGCTGCCAGTGACCATTGCTGGCTCATGGGGGGTTTGTCATCAACCAATACCCCCAAGGCCTTCTCCTCCAGACTGGTCTCAAACCGCTCCTCACTCAGCCTTTATTTGTCCTTGGGATTGCCCTGACCCAGGTGTAGGATCTCATACTTGGCCTTGTTGATGTTCCTGAGGCTGGCTTGAACTCACCTCTGTAGCCTGTCCAAGTCCCTCTGGACAGATCCCTTCCCTCCAGCATGTCAGCAGGACCACACAGCTTTGGGTCACCTGCAAGCTTGCTGAGGGTGCTCCAAAGCCACTGCCCACATCACTGGCAAAGTGTTAAACAGCACTGGGTTGTTCTATTTCCTTTGTTTGAAACCAATCTCTTTCAAACCAGGAGCACTACAGAAGATCCACCAGCCTGATGTGGGAGCTCCACTATTACATACCAACATTGTCAAGTTTACTTTCCCCCAGATGTGCAGCAGCCCCACTAATTGACAGCTGTAGTCCCACTAATTAACAGCTGCATCTTTTTTTTTTCCCCTGTTTTTTTTGTTTGGTTTCTAATGATTTTTATTTTAAAGCATGTCTCCAGCAGAAGTCAGTTTGGAACTGAGCACTGATTTGGTTTTACTTTTATTTCTTTTTATTATTTTAATTTATTTTATTTGGATTATTTTATTTATTTGCATTTCTTTCATTTAATTAATTATCTTCATTATTTTATTTATTTTACTCTATTTTCTTTATTTTATTCGCATTTATTTTCATTTCTGCAGGCTAAAAAATCCCTAAACTTCCCCCCATCTCTTGCACAAAAGCTGGACACGTGTTCCAGAGGTTATTTAACAACAATTAGTGGGAAACACTAATTGGTAAACACATTGCTGTGCATATTTAATACTCATTAAATCAAATTAATAATCACTGTATAAATCCCCACCAGGTAATTTGTGGGAAGGCTGTAAAAGCTTCATTTTCAAATGGAGCTTCATTAAATTCCCATCCCATGCCCTTTGCTTTGAAAGACAATATCTTAGTTGGTTTCTAATAAAACTATCAGATTTTCATGGAGATTTTACTGGCATTCCTTTAAACTGTCATTTTAAACCAATATTTTGATTAGAGAATTTCCAAAGCTATTAGGGCTCAGCTTTGGAGCTGGCTACTATTTTGGAGATGATTAATCCATACTTATTACAAAGTCGTAAAAGCAGTTGCAAAGAGAATTATTGGCTAGGTGTTAATCAGCCACAAAGGCAAAAATTACAGATTGAGGCAGATAAACAATTTTTACTGGCTCATTTTTTCCAGTGGTTTAAGAGCACACAAAGAGCACATTTTCAAATCATCCACTGATTCCAAACCTGCTCCAAAACAGAGAAGTAAACTCCTGCTCTAAGTAGTCTCAGTCAATAGCAGAACTAATTGAAAACCTATAAATTTACTACAGTGCAGCATGTAGTCTCTGTCTTGCTCTGCCTATACATCAATAGGTC
Organism: Melanerpes formicivorus; assembly: GCF_026170545.1. Classification (NCBI taxonomy): domain Eukaryota; kingdom Metazoa; phylum Chordata; class Aves; order Piciformes; family Picidae; genus Melanerpes; species Melanerpes formicivorus. Next base: position 8,267 of record NW_027143828.1, read on the forward strand.
ATTCTCAGTTAATTAAGTGAAAGCATAATCAGCTTAATTTATGTAGTCCAGGGCAGTTAATGATATCTTAGTACAGTACCTGAACGTTTGGCCTGCCTGTAGAACTAGCTGGGCATACCCAGCTCTTGTTCTGCAGCTCCTCAGCTTCAGCTACTTTCTCTCAGGTTCCATTCTGCACAGCTTGGTCTGCAGCCATCAGGTCTCCTTTCTTGAGGCTAGAGCTGAAAAAAAATACAGAAGAAGCAAACAGGTTAACCAAGCAGCAGGACTGGGCTGGAGGCTGTGGGAGTATTTAATTAAGCAGAAAAGTCATGGATCCAGGTGATAGCTCCAAAGGAACTACTTGAGTCACTTAAGTGACACAGGTACTGCATGCATGCATATACTACTTGCTTAAGCATATAGCATTTTTAACCACAAACAAAGGAATAATCACAGGTAAAGGGTTAGGACTCAAAAGCTTATTATTTTCCCCAGGAATGCTACAGTTTCAAAAGGGTCCTGAAAAGCCAGAATTTTACAGAAGACAGAACGTGCAACGTGGTATACCTTGATGAGGAGATCATCCCTTCTTCTCTTGCAGGGGGAAAACCTTTCCTTCCGCTGTCTCTGCAGCTCATCTTCTCCTTTCTGAAGCTGCAAGTTTACACACAAAGACAAACCACAATGTCAACCAATTGGACCTCACTTAAGGAACCAAGGAGATCGATTTGTAAAGCAAAGGATGAACAGGACCCCATTTCTGAAGTGCGTTGCTCAAACTGCTCTTTCATTAAAAGATGCTCTCTCTTATTGATTTTGGCTTAAGTAATGAGAAAGCTTATCCAAAAATCTTTAGCATTTGGGCTCAAGTTAAGGAAATCAATAGAGTCATTTCCCATTTGAACTGCATATGTGAGCTTTATGTACGAGAGACAAGACAAAGCCCAAATCGGATAAATCAATACCAGTGTCAATAGAACATGAAGCTGACAAATGACGTTTTTAAGCAATTAAAGAGAGCTGTAAACATACAGAAGCTAATCAATTCCAGGGGCCTGCTATTAACAGTTTTTTAATTCATACAAACATTATTAGGAATCCCAGGGAAGGGAGATAAGGAAACATGTTTCTCGCTGCTGTTCAGGGATTATGACAGCAAAGCTTTGCCTCTCTCCCCATGTAAATCTTTCCATGCTGGTGGGAAGAAAAGGAAATATTTAATTAATCATTGAATTCCTATACTATCATGTCCACATGTGTGATAAACACAGTGGTCACAGCCCCTGTGACACTGACTGCAGTTTTTTCCCCCCACTCCAGGGCACAAGGACAACTGAAGGAAGCAAGTAATACAAAGCCTAGGGTCATAGAAATGGTGCCTATAAGGAATGCCTAGAGGTCACCTAGTTGAACATCTCACACAAAGTAGGACTGCAATCCTTACTAGACTGGCTCAGATTTGGCTTTGAAGAATGGAGACCCCATCCTGAAGCTTCATAAACCATTCCAGAGCTACATGACCCTGCTGGTGAAGCATTTTATTCTAACACCCATGGTGAAGCTGAAACTTGTGGCTTTTGCCATTTATCTACTTAACTTCTACTGCTATGAGGAATTAGCTCCACCACCGTGTAGTTTCCATTCAAGTTAAAGGTGCCTCTATATTTTCCCTCAGCAGGGTAAGCCACCTCACATTGAAGACCATGTACTCCAGGTCTCTAAGCCTGTTAGACTCTTCATAAGCCTCTTTTAGACCCTTAACCATGTTTTCAACATCCTCCTTGCACTGTACAGCCAATAGGAACAAAATACTCTGGTTAGGGCCTGCTCAGTGCAAAGCATAACAGCAGAGTAAATTTCCTTTGATCTGCTGTCCACATCCCTTCCAATGCAGCCCAGTTTCCCTTATCTGGGACAGCATTCTGTTTACAGATTGTAATCTACTACAACCTCTTCTTTGGAGAGCTGCTCCTAAGTGAAGTAGTTCCCAGGCTGTACTGATCACTGAATCACAGAATATTAGGGGTTGGAAGGTACCTCCAGAGACCATCCAGTCCAACCCCCCTGACAGAGCGGGATCATCCAGAGCAGGTCACACAGACACGTGTCCAGGTGAGTTTTGAAAGTCTTCAGAGGAGACTCCACAACAGCTTTTTCCAAGGCTCCAGCACCCTCACAGTACAGAAGTGTCTCCTCATGGTTGTCTTGCTTGGAGCACAGGACTTTGCACTTGTCTTTTGAAACTTTATTATGTTTCTGTTGGTCCATCCCCTAAATTCCCCAACATATTTCTGTCCAGCCTATCACCTAACCTTCTCTGCCCAGTTTAGCCTTATGTGCAAAGGGTCCAGTGTCTGTCATCACAGCAATCACTGATGAAAACAATTGGACAAGAAAGGCTGTACTATTGACTGGTTGTCTTCTGGAAGCTGAGCCATTCATTACTATTGTCCAAGTCCAAACACCTGATCATTTTTCAATCCATCTACCAACCCATTTGTCCAATATATTCATCTCATCTTATGAATAAAAACATAGTTGAAAAGGATGTTAGACATCTTGTTTAAGTTGAGTTATGTTGCTCATACAAGTTGTTGTCTCTTCTCTCAAGTGGTTAGTGATAGAATGAAAGGAAATGGCTTCAAGTTGTGCCAGGGTAGGGTTAGGTTGAAGCAATTTTTCTTCTGCAAGCGTGGTCAGGCACTGGAACAGGCTGCTCAGGGAGGTGGTGGAGTCCCCATCCCTGGAGATATTCAAGAAATGTGAGGCAATGGTATTTCAGGACATAGTTTAATGGCCATGGTGGTGTTGGGTTGATGGCTGGATTTGGTGATCTTAGAGAGCTTTGCCAACCTTAATGATTTTTTTGATTCTGTAATTATACAGGCACAGGCTCTCTCTAGCCCACAGGACCAATCACTCCAACACGGAAGGCAATCAGATTAGTTGCCATGATGTCCATGTTGACTGCTCAGGTGCAACAAATGCATAACTCAACCTGTGCAACCCTTCTCCAGATCCAGAGGCACATGTCATGCCTGAAGACAACTTAGCCAAAAAGCTATTGAGCCTCTTCAGTGACAAGAGCAAAAAGACAAGAGCTCTGAAGATGAACAGATGTACTCTACCATAAAGCTGGCAGTTACACTTTGTTGCCTGCTGTTACAGTTTAAAGCCACACTTAAATTGTAAGCAAGAATTAGATCCTTCCAGAGAATCCAGTTAAGGGGCTGGATGAATAATTCTAAGAGGCTGAGCAAAGTAAAGAGTGATAAATGTATTTAGTTTCATTGGCTCTGCAAATTCCTGTACAGTTTAGCAACACAAAGTTTTCTCTTGGTTTTTCTCTTCGCTCCTTCTTGACTGCTTTGCTTCTGCCTTCTCTCTGACCTTGCAAGCTGAACTGGCTTCTGTTTAGACTGTAAGGTACAGGGGGGAGGGAGATAGAGCAAGAGCAGGGAGAGAGAGCAGGGCGATAGAGCAAGAGCAAGGCTGATTGTTGATACAGCCCTCTGGGCTGCCCTGGGGGTGTGAGTATACCCAGGGGGTACTTCTGATTGTTGAGCTGCAAATATATGTAAATATATGTAGTAAGTGTCTTATTACCTTTTATCATTTCATACTGAATCCATTTTTGTAAATATAACTTTGCTTTTGCTTCTGAGTTCTGAGTTTGTCTGCTAATTTACTCTGGAAGAAGAGACACCAAGTCTCTTGAGGTGCAGGTGAGGTCTCAGCAGAGCAGAGGGGCAGCATCACCTCTCTCCGTCTCTGGCCACCTGCTTATGATGCAACACAGGCTGCCATTGGCCTTCTGGGCTGCAGGTTCCCCTTGCTGGCTCCTGTCCAACTTCAAGACCTAGCAGTGCCAGATCAGCATATTAAGAAAATGAGAGGAAAACACAGAGATCACAAAAAGCCAGAGGGATCTTGGGAAAGAAAATGCTTTCAGAAAATGAGCACCTCCTAGTAGTGTCACATACCAGCTTAAGAAAACAGTTTGATTATTTGAGGGTATTACTGTGGTCAAGTTTCGACTTCCCCTCAGTGCAGGTAACACCAGGTGTGGTGGGTTGCTTCACTGATACTTCCCATTAAGTGGCTGCATGAAGTTCGTCTGTATGAGAGTGGTGGGACTCTGGAATAGGCTGCTCAGGGAGGCTGTGGGTACCTTCTCCCTGAGGGTGTTCAAGGCCAAGTTGGATGAAGCCTTGAGCAGCTGAGTCTAGTCAAGAGGTTGGAGTAGATGATTACAGAAGTCCTTTCCAACCTGAGCCGTTCTGTAATTCTGTGAATTCAGGAGACTCAGGAGATGTGCCATACCTGTAGAGCTTGTAAGAGTTTGCAAGTGAGCCTCATTGAGCAAATGCTCTTCTTTCCTTTCCCTTTGTCTCCATACAGGCATGAATTCCAGTTAGAGAGCTCTATGGAGAAGAAGTAAGAACTTGCCCCCAGCTTGGAAGGTTATTTTTGTTCACTTTTGTTTTCACACGTTTCCTGCTTTTCTTTGTGCTTGTAACTCCCTCCTGCTGGACACAAGTTGCTGTGTTTTGTTTCTTCTCCACCAGCACATGGTGCTTGTATGCCCTCCAGTATTATCAAATTCAAGTACAGCAGCCAAAAAAGCCTCACTGAGAAAAACCTCTCCTCACCAAGCTAGGAATTTGCACCGTGCATACACCCCTACTGCCTAGATGGTGTTTACAGTTTCAAAGTATTCCTTGGACAATAGCAATCCAGAACAAGAGCTTTGGTCAGAGAACAAAGCAGGGGTGGGGGGAGAGAGGGGGGAGGAGGAGGAAATGGTTGGGGGGGAGAAATCACAGCTTCCATCACTTCTGCATTGTGAGCCGTAATGGGAAGCAAGCAACAGCAATGCTAAGACTATGCTAAAGCCGGAGTCTTTCTGTACTCCTTGAAGGAAAGACAAATCCTAACAGTAGTAGTAAAAGAGGAAGCTAGGTTCCAAAGCTGGCAATGCTTCCAGAGATGTGTGGCCTGCATCCCCCCGGCACAGGAGATCCAGGGATACTCTGCTCTGCTGAGACCTCACCTGGAGTACTGTGTACAGGTCTGGAGACCTCAATATAGGAAGGACATGGACCTGATGGAGCAGGTCCAGAGAAGGGCCACAAAAATGTTCAGGGGGCTGGCACACCACTGCTATGAGGACAGGCTGAGGGAGCTAGGGGTGTTCAGCCTGGAGAAGAGAAGGCTCCAGGGAGACCTAATAGCAGGCCTGAAGTGGGCTACAGGAAAGCTGCAGAGAGACTGTTTGCAAAGGCCTGCAGGGACAGGACAAGGATCAATGGCTTCAAACTAGAGAAGAGCAGATTTAGATTGGATGTTAGGAACAGGTTCTTTACTGTGAGGGTGGTGGAACACTGGAACAGGTTGCCCAGGGAGGTGGTTGAGGCCCCTTCCCTGCAGATATTGAAGGTGAGGCTTGACGAGGCTCTGGGCAACCTGCTGGGATGTCCCTGCTGACTGCAGGGAGGTCAGACTGGGTGAATTTTGGAGGTCCCTTCCAGCCCAGCCCATTCTATGATTCTAAGATAGATGAAAAACTTGACACTTCTTAGCCTGCATATTTTTAGGTTCTGTTTTTTTAAGTCCCTGTGCACCACTCAGACCCTAATACTGCTTGTCAGCCACTCGGCCACCTGATATCAGTCCCAGCAGCAGGATCTGGCTGCCACACAACGGGCAGCTAAGGGGCTCCCCTCTATGTGTTCAGGAACTCAGTCTGATGTGTGTGGAAGAGTTTTCACATGCCCCACCATTTTCACTGTTTGCTCCCATAACATTCCAGGGGAGCTGCAAAAGGCACTTCAGGATCATTTGCCACTTCTCTCAGCACAGCAACAAGGCCTGCTTTGATTTCTTGCCACTTTGCAGAGCTAAGTAGTGGCTCCAGCAGCCTGCTGCTCACAATCAGCTGAGCAGAAGTGCCCTGACGTGGTGCTCAGTCAGGACCAGCATTCACAGCAGCACACTCAACTTCAGCTGAGCCTGCTACCCTAAAGTACTTATTTAGCTACTTCTAACAGAGAACAGAAGGTAAGGCTTTTATTTCCTGCCAAGAGGCTTGCTGAGGCTAGTGATGAAGGGTGGACACAGGTTGGGCTCACCTTCCCTGTGTGTTGCCTCTTATCAGCATGTCCACAGGTTCTCCAGGATTTGGCTCGCTCACTCAAGCAGTAGCCCTCAGAGAAATGTTTTCAGATCTGGATAATTTCCTTAGCATGAGGTAGGTCTTTGCCCTGACTCTTTCCCCCACCCACACAATCTCTGCTGTGGTTTGTTGTACCACTAAGATCAGCAAGTGAGTGTCTTCAGAGAAACCTGCAGCTGTGACCTGCCCTGGGTGGTCTTGCTTTGGCAGGGGGGCTGGACTGGATGATATTTCCAGGTCCCTTCCAGCCCCTAATATTCTGTGAGTCTGTGAAAAAAAAAGATAATGCAATGAACCCTCATGTTCTGGAATTGAAAGCAGGCAACAATAAGTGTCTATTCTTTTAACTATTATTAGTTTTAATCATAGAATCACACCAGGTGGAAAAGCCCTTTAAGGCCATCCACTCTAGCCACTCTCTAACTCCACTTAGGCCAGTGCTGCACCATGTCCCTCAGCACCACATCTCTACCTCTTTGAAACACCTTCCACAATGGGGATTCAACCACCTCCCTGAGTAGCCTGTTGTAGGCTTTGAGAATCCTTTCAGGGAAGAAGTTTCTTCTAATGCCCAACCCAAACCTTCCCTGGTGCACCCTGAGGCCATTTCATCCCATCCTTTCACTTGTTCCTAGGGAGATAAGACCATATCCCTCATATTCACAGACACTTCAGGAACTCATCAAGATCATCACTTTAACCTTTTCTCAGGTTGGTAGGTATGTCAAGAATAAATGAAGACTATTGAAACTATACTGAACTTCTGCTCTCTTGCCACACACATTGCACCCTCTCTGTTGCAACCCTGTTCCAAGAGTTCACAGAATCACAGAAAACACCTGGTTGAGAGAGACCTCCAAGCTCATCCAGTCCTACCTCAACCCAGCACTGCAGGGTCAACACTAAACCATGTCCCTAAGCACCAGCTCCACACACTGCTTGAACACCTCCAGGGATGGGGACTCCATCACTACCCTGGGCAGAACATTCCAATGACTGAGAACCCACTCCATCCTCCCTTCAGGGAGCTGTAGAGAGCAATGAGATCTCCCCTCAGCCTCCTCTTCTCCAGACGGAACACCCCCAGCTCCCTCAGCCCCTCCTCATAGCCCAGGTACTCCAGATCCTTCTCCAGCCTTGTTGCCCTTCTCTGGACAGGCTCCAGCACCTCAATATACTTCCTGGAGTGAGGAGCCCAGAACTGAACACAACACTCAAGGTGTGGCCTCCCCAGTGCTGAACACAGGGGAATGGTCACCTCCTGTCCCTGCTGTTCACTCTGTTTCTAAACCCAAGCCAGGATGCCTTTGGCTTTCTTGGCCACCTGGGCACTGCTGGCATATAACTAATCAGCTGTCCACCAACATCCACAGGTCCCTCTCCAAGCTGCAGCTTTTCAACCACACATCCCCAAGTCTGTAGCTCCCCGTGGAGTTGTTGTGACCCAGGTGCAGGACCTAGCCTTGCTGAACTTCAAACAATGAGGCTTGGTCCATGGCTCTCACCTGTCCAGGTCCTGCTGCAACACCCCCCTAGCCTCTAGCAGAGGGACACAGCCACTCAGCTTGTTGCCATCTGCAAATTCACTGAGGGTGCCTCAATGTCCTCATCCAGATAATTGATAAAGACATTAAAGAGGACAGGCCCCAGCACTGAATACTGGGGGACTCCACTGGTGCCTGGGTGCCAGCCAGACTTAACTCCATTCCCCACCACTCTCTGGGCCTGGCCATCAGCCAGTTTTTTATCCAGTGTTTGTTGTGCTGCAGGCTGTGGTTCAAAGCCATCTCCTTTTACTCCCTGCATTTTGAAAGGTCCTTTTTTTTCTGCAGCTCCAATGAGAGCAGCCTGGCCCAACCCAATACTGTTCCTAGGCTGTGTGTGAGAGTTCAAGCACTGCTTTAAATGCATGGAGCTCTCCCCACAAGCCAGATTAGCAGCTGCAGCACTGCCGTGGAACAGCCCTCATGAAATTATTACAGAAATCAATAAGGCTCCCGTTGCCAGAACTAACCTGACACCAACTTCTTGTTTATAAAGACATGAAACCCAGGCATTACTGACATCCTGTGCTGGTTTTTGAAGGGAAGGAGCATGGCTGTAGCGATCACGTGGAAGAGGCCCAACAAACGAGCGCACTTCTTATTAGCAGGAGCTAATCTGCATAAAACAAATGCTCCTTGAATTATTGAGCATGATAATATCTACATGCCTCCTCCTGTTTGTCACATTTTGTGCCTTTTGGCGACATCAGAATTGCAACAACCTGATTTATGCACTAAATTTAATGCCTAATATGACAACATACCGATAGGTATTGCCTTGTAATGTATAATTTACACATGATTGCTATATATTTCACCCAGATTTTCCTTGGCTTCCCAAAGACGCCTCGTGCAGCTCGAGAGCTCAGCTGCAATGCAGGGGTTTGCCAGCTCCCAATGTCTGCTTGAATTAATGAAGGTTTGGGTTTTTTTTTCCCTACATATATATATAAAAATACTCCGCCTATGAATGTTTTAAAAACCTTGTCACAACATTCGCCGGGCTCACACATGACAGCTAGCATGTGTTACTGCAGTTTCAGCTTAAATATTTGATGACTGCCTCTTTAAATCCCAGATTCATAACCCAAAGGGTTTCATTTCCTTACAGCATATGTAATTCAAGAGACATTTATTAGTACAGTTCCCGTTCTGTGCGTCAACAAAATATTTTTCAGAGGGCCGTTAGATGAACTCCTTTGCTTTTCAGACATCTTTTGGTTGTGGGGGTTTTTATGTGTTTGTGTGTAGGTTTTGGGTTTGGTATTTTTTATGCTTTCCCTGAACATTTTAATTCTGGTTGTTTATTTTCTTTGTCACTGTTTGTACACACTGTTTGCAGCGCTCTCCGCTTCCCCATCTCCGGCCCCATCGGAACTGGGGGAAGAAGAATCCTGCAACAGACGATAATGCAGAGTCAGAAAACATGAAAAGCATCGACTGGCATCCTCCCTACACACTAGATTAAATATCTGAGAACTCTTGGTAAGCTTTTTGAACCTCTGAACATATACCCCAAGAAACATTACTGTATACAATTACAATTCATAAAAAAAACATTGCTAAACACAGCTGTTGACTGAGTGCTGTGAAACTACCACCGCTGAGGCATTAACTGAGCAATTTCTGTGCTCATTATTGCCCACACATAAGAAATTCAGCGCTGGAAAGAGATCAGATATTAAAATGCTTCTAATTATTCCAGGAGCAGCTCACCAAAGCCCTTGCTGGTACAATGCATTGCTATGTTAGCACTGCAAGTTGTCCACTGACAGGTCACTCTCACTTGACCTTGCATGCACAGAAAGGTAGCTCACCATGGTAACCTTGTTCTTGTGGCTTTCCATACAGTAAATCATTTCAGCCCTCTTCATGTAATTCTTTTATTGGCTGTGCAATTGAAATGTCATGCTTCCCGAACAGAGAAGCCTGTAATTTCTTATGGGTGATTAAACCACCTCTGTAATGCATGGGCATAGACGGAACTGTATGCAACAGACTGAAGCACACACTTCATCTCTTAACATGCTTGGGATTTTTCAAGAGCTTACAAGGGGAGTTTGCTGTGAGAAGGAAAAAGGAAACAACACAACAATTCTTAAATATATCAGAGTTGTCAGGGTTAGAAGGGACCTCAAGGATCATTCAGTTCCAGCTCCCCTGCCATGGGCAGGGACACTTCACAATACATCAGATTGCTCACAGCCACATCCAGCCTGGCCTTAACAACTTCCAGGGATGAGGCTTCCACCACCTCCCTGGGCAACCTGTTCCAGTGCCTCACCACTCTCATGGGGAAGAACTTCTTCCTAACATCCAATCTGAACCTACCCTCCTCTAGACCATATGATTTAGGCCCTGCTTTCAGAAAGAGCTGTGCATGATCACAATGAGAGCTTGTGATGCTAGGACAAGAGGGAGTGGATTGAATCTTGGGAAAGGCAGATTGAGACTGGAAATTATAGAATCATAGAATCATAGAATCAATAAGGTTGGAAGAGACGTCAAAGATTAACAAGTCCAACCTGTCACCCAAGGCTACTAAACCATGGCACCAAGTGCCACATCCAATCCCCTCTTGAACAGCGCCAGGGATGGTGACTCCACCACCTCCCTGGGGGAAGAAATTCTTTGCAGTGAGGGTGGTGAGACACTGGAACAGGTTGCCCAGGGAAGTGGTGAAAGCTTCATCCCTGGAGGTGTTCAAGGCCAGGCTGGATAAGGAGGCCTTGAGCAACCTGAGCTAGTGGTAGGTGTCCCTGCCCATAGCAGGGGTATTGGAACTGGATGATCATTAAGGTCCCTCCCAGCCCAAACTGTCCTATGAATCTATGACTGTTAACATCTAGAAGGAATCCCCTGGATTTTACTGCTGGAACTCAGAATTCTACTCTATATTATTTTCATTTTCTTGTAAGGAACCCCTTCACTTCCCCACACTGGGACAGGCTCTCAAGACACCCACATAGCTAGTCTGCCATCCAATAATTCAACTTAAAGCCAGCATTCTGCCTCAGAGATTAATTATTTCTTTCACACAATAGCAAGGAAACACAACTAGCCAAGATTATACTGTTGGAGCCCACTTCTCTAAGGGTATAGTCTCTGATCCTTCCACCCTCTCCTTGATAAGCTTATTCCATCTTTTTCTTTTTATTATTTTTTCTTAATGGAATGATTAAAGGTGGTTACATTCTCAGATTTATTCCAGAACTCAGCAGTCAAAAGTGTTCTCCATATTTCATGGCACCTTTGGTTTTTGCATGGTTCCTTTAATATGCAATAAATGACCAATGTTATTTTTTCACTCTCAGCAGGAATGGGTACAACTGGGAAACTAAAAGTCAGGGTTACCATAATTTATTGCTAACTGTCACAGAACCATAGCACAGTTTGGCTTAGAAGGGTCCTTAGAGATCATCTAGTTCCAACCCCCTGCCATGGACAGCAACACCTCCTACTAGATCAGGCTGCTCAAGGCCTCATCCAAGCTGGCCTTGAACACCTCCAGGGAGGGTGCATCCATAGCCTCCCATCTCTGGAGGCCTCACAGTTCTTTCCAGCCTTTACTTGCCACCCTGCCTTAAGCACTCACTATTGGTGAGTTTATCAACCCTGGTAACAGAGACAGCTCAAGGTACCCGCTGCAACAATAAATCTTTTGTTCTTAAATAGACACCTAAAGTTGACAAACTGGATTTGCCAAGCTAGTATTTGCCGGGTACCTTACTAGCTCTTGGCAGTATCTCTAACTGATTGATAAAACATTAATGAATTCAATTTGCAGGCAAGAAAATTTCTCATTTAATAACCTACAAAAGCTTTAACAAAACATCCTGCCTCTCTAGACTATTCTTGTTCCCAAATGCTATCCCCCTGCATGAAATTTAATAGCACCAAAGCCCTTCGTTCTTGCTGGGTTAAGAATTCACTGGCTGGCTGTGCTCAGAGAGTGGTGGTGAATGGTGCCACATCCATTTGGCTGCCAGCCACTAGTGGTGTCCCCCAGAGATCAGTGCTGGGCCCCATCCTGGTCAATATCTTTATTGATGATCTGGATGAGGAGATTGAATCCATCATCAATAAGTTTGCAAATGATACCAAGTTGGGGGCAGGAGTTGATCTGTTAGAGGATAGGAGAGCTCTGCAGAGAGACCTTGACAGGATGGACAGATGGGCAGAGTCCAAGGGCATGAAGTTTAACAAGTCTGAGCCCCAGGTTCTACAGTTTGACCACAACAACCCCATGCAGTGGTCCAGGCTGGGGTCAGAGTGGCTGAAGAGCAGCCAGGCAGAAAGGGACCTGGGGGTACTGATTGACAGCAAATGAACATGAGCCAGGTGGCCAAGAAGGCCAATGGCATCCTGGCCTGGATCAGGAACAGTGTGGCCAGCAGGAGCAGGGAAGTCATTCTGCCCTGTACTCAGCACTGGTTAGGCCACACCTTGAGTACTGTGTTCAGTTCTAGGCCCTTCAATTCAAGAAAGATGTTGAGATGCTGGAACATGTTCAGAGAAGGGCAACAAAGTTGGTGAGAGATTTGGAGCACAGCCCTGTGAGAAGAAGCTGAGGGAGTTGGGGTTGCTTAGCCTGGAGAAGAGGAGGCACAGGGGAGATGTAATTTCTGTCTACAACTACCTGAAGGGAGGTTGTAGCCAGGTGGGGGCTGGTCTCTTCTCCCAGGCAACCAGTGCCAAGAGGACACAGTCTCAAGCTGCATCAGGGGAGGTTTGGGCTGAATGCTAGGAAGAAATTCTTCCCAGAAGGAGAGATTGGCCATTGGAATGTGCTACCTATAGAGGTGGTGGAGTCACCATCCCTAGAAGTGTTTACGAAGAGACTGGATGAGGCACTCAGTGCCATGGTTTAGTTGATGGTGTTGGGTGATAGGTTGGACTTGATGATCTCCAAGGTCTTTTCTAACCTGGTTGGTTCTGTGTGATTCTTTTCTGCACTGCACATCTGCACAAAACCTACCCATTGAAACCCAGTCTTGAATTCACTCAGCCTTTGAGTCCAGCTGCATCATGCAGTTTTCCTCTCTTTCTTGGTCCGTGTATTTTGGTCCTTCCTTCCCCACACAAGATTTTTCCATTCCCAGTAAGCCCTCTGTGTATTTTTCTGTTTCCACTTAGATGATTTAAGGGACAGCTAAAGGGTATAGGCATGTTTCAGTGAACTGCTCAGTTTTTCTTGGACTGCTCTCCTATACTTAATTCTTTGCACATTATTTAATCTCCCTTCAAACAATTATAGCAAACCATTTTCTAATATATTTCTGGAGTTCCTTTCATCAGCTGCTCTGAAATAATCTGCTGTTTATTTGACCATGGCTATGCTGGCATCTGAGGGACAGAACATACTGCATGTAACTGAGAAAACATGTGTGCAATGGCAGATGTGCTAATGCTGTGCCATCGGTGTATAGAAGCCAGGGAACATTATTGGAGGGGGAAGAGATATTATTTTACTTAACACTGCAAAGCACTTGAAAGCTGTAAAAATACACAGGGAAGGTCTGAGCCTTCAATCACATTTATATGCTTCTGCTGTGCCTGAGATTCCTTACCTTCACCTATCTTACCTGCACTCAGAGTTTCTGATATTTCTCCCCTTCAGGCTTCTTAGCATTAGTTAAAGCATCACAGGGGGTCAGTCTCTTCTCCCAGGCAACCAGTGACAGAACAAGAGGACACAGTCTCAAGCTGTGTCAGGGGAGGTTTGGGCTGGATGTTAGGAAGTAATTCTTCCTAGAAAGAGAGATTGGCCATTAGAATGTGCTGCCCAGTGAGGTGGTGGAGCCACCATCACTGGAAGTGTTTAAAACAAGACTGGATGAGGCACTGAGTTGATTATATGGTGTTGAGGGATAGGTTGAACTCGATGATCTCCAAGGTCTTTTCCAACCTGGTTAATTCCGTCACTATTAAAATCTGATATAGGAAACAATCAGAATTTCTCCTGGTTGCTTCATTAATTCATTCTTAATTTTTATTACTTCCTGTTACTTAGGAAGATAACTCTGTTGCAAGAGGATCCAGAAATCCAGTTTCCTCTTTTAGGAAGTGGAGGATGCACACTCTGTTAGATGACTGCAATATTATTTCTGAGGAAACAAATTCTGTAACTATGTATTAGGAAAAGAAAGACTACTTCCATTCATTACAAAATCCACATTCAATTCATCTTTGTTCCTTCTCCTTTCCTGCAGTCCCTCCCAGGCCCAGCAATTTGTGGGGCACTTTTTTGAGTTCCCTGAAAAACTTTGTGAGATTTGTCACCCTTGAATTTATCAAATATCAGAAAACATGAGCAGTGTTATAGTCAGGAGGGCCTCATTAGGCCCAGCAGTCACAATAGCTGGGAGGCTCCAGGTTGAGCAAGGTCTATTACCCCCTGAGAGGAACTGCCACAGACACAGGCTGAAATGAAGGGTTAAAGAACGCAACTTTTGGACTGCAGGCTGTCCTACCTTCAAGAGGTGTCCTCCTGCAATTACTTGATTTACAGGACACCTGATAACTAGCAAATTAGTTGGCACTGCAAAGAATAAAAGGTCTGAGGAGGGGGAAAAACAGCACTGTGAAATGGATGATATGGTAATGAGCCTGCACCCTGGAGTTCTCCTTTAAGAGACACTGCTGGGACCTATGGGAACCTTGCTCTATGAGGGTCTGTTGAGAATTGATGCCTCTTCTTCTTAGCAAGAGCTGTGAAAGATGATGAAGATGATGAAAGAGAGCAAATCACAGCTGCTAGTCCAGCCATTGTATACACCTGAGGCTTCTTGGTAAAGAAATTGGATAGGTGTCTAGTAATAGACTCAGAGCTTCCAGGGCCTTCAGGTGTCATATCGTATGGAACCTTCCCACTGGCTGAGACCATAACAGAGGGGTTTGCCTCCTCAATCCTTTCTCTTTGCTGCAAAAGAGAGACTCCTGCAGAGCTCATAAGGCTAGGAGAAGTGTAAAGGGAGCAGACATGCAAGCTATTCTGCCTTCCCTGTCAACACTGCGTGGTGGTTCCCACTGTCTTTTCTTCCTGCTCTCACGTGTAGGGCATGCAAACGAGGTAAAAGCAAAGGTCTTTGGCATTATTTTGTCTGCTTAAAGAGCACACCATCAGCTCTAGGCAGAGAAAAGGAAAGGATATAACATCTTATTAACAACTCCTTAGCTTTGCTGGAGGAAAACCGTATCTCCATACCTGACTTATATGCTATGTATTAGCTTCCTGGTTTTTAAATGTCAGGATCAAAACAAAAATTCAACTGCAGGCTATTTGACTTTGATATTAACACCCTTCCCAGTACTAACAAAAAGAAATAATTCATCTCTTTCAAAGTAAAGCAAAATGACTGCACAGGACCCCCGGAATCCTCTCCTGTCTTTCATTAATTAGTCCTCTATGAACATCACACTCTGTAAGCACAAGGTGAGGTCAGCTGTGTCTTATGTCAAATGGTGATACAAAAATCCTGGGCAGTTGGTACTACTAAGCAGTTCCTAAACTAAAATCTTCCACATGTATTTCAGCTTCAGCAATTGACCACAACACTTTGCCAGCCCTTCTCTACAAAGGCAAAGAGCTTCTCTTCTTGGCTTACCTAAAACAAAGGCTAAGTCTTGCTTAGCAAGTGTCACAGGCTCACAAGTGAAGCAGAACTACTACACATGCTCCTCGAAAGCTCAACACCAGCTCAGATTCTTTGCCTTTGATCTAAACATGTCTCAAGATTAATTTCAATTGCAAAAGCAAAAGGCTACTCTACCATTTATGGTTAATTCTCTCACTTAATCACTTGTACATCTACTCTTGTTTATTAATAAGTGTGAGCACTGTTCATTCAATTTGCTCCTCTCTCTGCTTAGCCTGCTGCAGAGGATACCAGCAATGGAATCAAAAAGTCATGTAAAGAAAAGCAAAACCAGCACAGAAGGATGAAATTTGCCAAACCACATACCACCAAGCAGTGTAGTGCAGCTGACAGGATGGAAGGAAGGGATTCATCCAGAGGTACCTGGGCAGGCTGCAGAGCTGGACCTAAGACAACCTCATGAGGTTTAACAAGACCAAGTGCAAGGTCCTGCAGCTGGGTCAGAGCAATCCCAGGCACCAATAAAGGCTGGGCAGGGGCTGGCATAAGAACAGCCCTGAAGAAAAGGATTTGGGGGTGCTGGTGGGTGAGAAGCTCAACAGGAGCCACCAGTGTGCACTTGCAGCCCAGAGAGCCAACCAGAGCCTGGGCTGCATCAAGAGAAGTGTGGCCAGCAGGTCAAGGGAGGTGATTCTCCCCCTCTACTCTACTCTGGTGAGATCTCACCTGCAGCAGTGTCCAGTTCTGGAGCCCCTGCTACAGTATAGATCTGGAGGTGCTGGAATGCATCCAGAGAAGGGCCATGAAGATGATCAGAGGGCTGGAGCTGCTCTGCAGTGGAGACAGACTGAAAGAATTGGGACTGTTCAGTCTGGAGAAGAGAAGGTTCTGAGGAGACCTTCCTGTGGCCTTCCAGTATCTGAAAGGGGCTACAGGAAAGCTTGGGAGGGACTTTTGAGGGTGTCAGGGAGTGATAGGACTGGGGGCAATGGAGCAAAACTAGAAATGGGTAGATTGAGATTGGATATTAGGAAGAAATTCTTCCCCATGAGGGTGGTGAGAGACTGGCACAGGTTGCCCAGGGAGGTGGTGGAAGTCTCATGCCTGGAGGTTTTTGCAGCCAGGCTGGCTGTAGCTGTGAGCAAGCTGCTGTAGTGTGAGGTGCCCCTGCCCATGGCAGGGGGGTTGGAACTGGGTCATCCTTGAGGTCCTTTCCAACCCTAACAATTACATGATTCTAAATACCTCTATCTAAAAGATAAACTCTGATACTCTAATCTTCATTATCACTGTTCTTCTTTAAAAGTACAGGACTAGATGGAAGAAGTACACATGAAATACTTTGACCAACTCTATTCTATGCATCAATGGGTTGTTTAAACTGAACGTGTCCTTCTGACTGACAATTTGCTTCTCCTTGGTGCTCAGTTGCTCTCTCTCAAATTAAACAATTAATAAGCTAGAAGCTAGATGAGTTATCAATTATTCATCCAAATGAACATTAATCAATTAGAAAGAGATATAGGAATAAAATAAAAAGAGAGGCAGCTGTCTCCTTTTGAATATTAAATCCACTTGAGCCAAAATGTCTTTAAACAGATGTCATTTGCATAATGCCAAAGCTATGTTCTGGGTATTTCTGTCAAAACATCTACATTTATCAAACAAAACAAAGAATCCCTAACCACTTACAGATAATCAGAGGGTAAGAAAAATATTACAGCCCTGTCCTCTGTGCCTGGATGGAAAACTGCATAAAAATCCCCCTAAATTATTTGTTTCCCCAGTATTCCCTGGAGTACTGCATCCAGTTCTGGAGCCTCTATTACAAGAAGGATCTGGAGGTGCTGGAACATGTCCAGAGAAGGGCCACGAGGATGATAAGAGGGCTGGAGCACCTCTGCTGTGGAGACAGACTGAGAGAGTTGGGGCTGTTCAGTCTAGAGAGGAGAAGGCTCCAAGGAGACCTTCCTGTGGCCTTCCAGTATCTGAAGGGAGCTACAAGAAAGCTGGGGAGGGACTTCGTAGGGTGTCAAGCAGTGATAGGACTGGGGGAATGGATCCAAGCTAGAGGAAGGGAGATTCAGATTAGACTTTAGGAAGTTCTTCCCCATGAGGCTGCCCAGGGAGGTGGTGGAAGCCTCATCCCTGTAGATTTTTTGCAGCCAGGCTGGCTGTGGCTGTGAGCAACAGGCTGTAGTGTGAGGTAACCCTGCCCACGGCAGGGGGGTTGGAACTGGATGATCCTTGAGGTCTCTTCCAACCCTAACAATTCTATGATTCTATTTAAGGCTCTTCTCCCTTGCACTCATACAGAAGTGAAACACAGCCTCCAGCTTTTCCCAGCCCTGTGGATAATTTCAGCATTCACACAAACTCAGTAATAAATTTTTCTGATGCTTATTAGGAGAAGGCAGGACAATGGGCACAGTTAAATTTTGGCTGAGCTATGAGATGCCAGGAGATCTGTGAGAGGCACAGACCACATCTGATTTCTAATGCTTTCCAGCTGTGGGCACATGCAGGCAGGAGCAAGCCAGGTGCTCTTTGGGCATGGAGTGTGCAGGCACTCAGAGCAGCTTTGGGAACCTGCACAGCTGCTCTGTTCCAGAGCTGAAGCACCAGGATGCAACCAGGACAGAGCAGATGTCACAGGGTCAAGACAGGCAGGAAGAGATCCCCTCTTCTAGAAGGGTATGAATACCTGCACATTTATTACTAATGCACTTGGGTACAATAGGAAGAGTGTGTTGAAAAGTGGAGGGTCCTCTTTCCCCTCTGTTCAGCCCTAGTTAGACCACACCTGGAGTATTGTGTCCAGTTCTGGGCTCCCCAGTTCAAGAGGGACATGGAACTACTGGAGAGATTTCAATGGAGGCTGTGAGGATGACGAGGGGACTGGAACCTCTGTCTGATGAGGAAAGGCCAAGAGACCTGGGGCTGTGTAGCCTGAAGAAGAGAAGTCTGAGAGGGGATCTGATCAGTGTCTACAACTCTCTGAAGGGTGGCCATCAGGAGGATGCAGCCAGGCTCTATTCAGTGATACCCAGGGATAAAACCAGGGGCAGTGGATATAAACTTAATCACAGGAAATTCCATCTCAACATGAAGAGACAATTCTTCACTGTGAGGATGCTGGAGCCCTGGAGCAGACTGCCCAGAGAGGTTGTGGAGTCTCCTTTGCACATCTCCAGAACCCATCCGGACACGCTCCTATGTGACCTGCCCTAAGTGGTCCTGCTTTGACAGGGAGTTGGACTAAGGTCCCTTCCAACCCCTACCATTCTCTGATTCTATGATTTTGGATCCATTCTGTCAGAGATGAGCCATCATTGCTTCATTTTCTATCTCATTCTCCACATTTTATCTGTTTTGTGCTTCTTAAATATAAAACTTATCTTTTATAATGGAAGTTTTATACATATTATATATAAAACATATGTAATATATATAAAATAATATAAACTGCTTTAGACAGGCACAAAGCAAAACCTTCAGCCTTCTAAGACTCACCTAATAAAGGCAAGTAAAATACCACTTGTAGGTCTCTAATGAGAGAACTTAGTATGACCAGGTCTCATGATGAGAATGTAGAGCTGTGTTCCATGTTAAAACCTTTTCACTACAGCATAGATTCCAGTTGTCTGCATGGAGGGCCACTTCTTTTGACATTATTCCAGCATTAACCTCCAGCAAAGACAGTGTTTTATTTCAAAGTTGTTCACAATGTCCCAAGGAATCCCAAAGGAAGCTTCTGCTATCCAGCTTTTCCCTATTTTCTAACAGCCTAAACCAGGCTGTCCAGTTCTGCTCAGCATGGTGACCAAGACACAAACAGCAGTGCAAGCCCAGCAAAGCTGCAGTCAAAACAAGCTAAGCAAGCCAGCTCCTGTCAGCTTGCTTCATTAATTAGTCCTCTTCAGGTCACAGAATCACAGAACTTTCAGGATTGGAAGGGACCTCAAGGATCAGCCAGTTCCAACCCAACCTGCCATGGGCAAGGACACCTCACACTACAGCAGGTTGCTCACAGCCACATCCAGCCTGGATGCAAAACCCTACAGGGATGAGGCTTCCACCACCTCCCTGGGCAACCTGTGCCAGTCTCTCACCACCCTCATGGGGAACAACTTCTTCCTAACATCCAATCTGAATCTACCCATTTCTAGTTTTGCTCCATTCCCCCCAGTCCTATCACTGCCTGACACCCTACAAACTCCCTCCCCAGCTTTCTTGCAGCCCCCTTCAAATATTGGAAGGCAACAATAAGTTCTCCTGGGAGCCTTCTCTTCTCCAGACTGAACAGCCACAACTCTCTCAGCCTGTCCTCATAGCAGAGGTGTGAAAACAAGACCTCTCTTGAGCTGGGACTATCCTGGAATGTTCCTACTGAGTGAGAGAATATATCCTTGAAAATGGTGCCTGTTATCATTCTTCTGCCACATTTTCAGACCTGTATAGTGTCTGCACTGATTGTCTGTGTGTGTTTTCCTTTTCTTTCTCTCCCCTGAGGCTGGGGAACTCAGGGTATGTTCTCTGCAGGTTCCTGGAAAGAGAGTCATGGAATCATAGAATCAACAAGGTTGCAAGTGCAACTCCAACCTGTCACCCAACACCTCATGACTACTAAAACATGGCTCCAAGTGCCATGTCCAACCCCCTCTTGAACACCTTCAGGGATAGTGACTCCACCATCTCCCTGGGCAGCACATTCCAATGGCTAACAACTCTCTCTGGGAAGAACTTTCTCCTCACCTCCAGCCTAAACTTCCCCTGGCACAGCTTGAGACTGTATCCTCTTGTTCTGGTGCTGCTTGCCTGGGAGAAGAGACCAACACCTTCCTTGCCACAACCACCCTTCAGGTAGTTGTAGAGAGCAATAAGGTCTCCTCTGATTCTCCTCTTCTCCAGGCTAACCAATCTCTGAAGGATATCTGGAGGAAGGAATCAAGAAAACTAAGGAATTGGAGCAAGCCTCTTCTCAGCCATGTCCACGGTCAGAGCAGCTCCAGTCACCTCCAAACGGGTTGGAGGGGACCTCAAAGATAATTCAGTTCCAATCCCCATGCTGGAGCAGGGACATCTCCTACTAGAACAGATTCCTCAAGGCTCCATCCAGTTTGACTTGGAACACTTCCAGGTTAGGGACCTCCACAACTGCTCTGGGCAACCTGCTCCAGTGCCTCACCACCCTCACAGGGAAGAATTTCTGCCTAATATCTCGTCTCAATCCAGCTTCTTCCAGTTTGAATTACTCTGCGATTCCATGATCTCACACTCTGCAAACCCCTGCAAGTTAGCAGCAGGATTAGATCCCCAGCTTAGTGCCATGTTCCTTGCAGTATGGACACTTGCTATGAATGGTAACAAAAGCACAGAGCTGGCATCACGCTAATCATAAATACCCTTGCAATTTATGGTAAAGTCCCCAGTCCTCCAGGAGGGGAAATATTAATTCAAGATATACCTTCCAACTATAACATCATAAAATTATTGATATTGAATAACAAAAATTGTGTTTAGATCAACTAAAGGCACGGAACAGAAGTAGCCAAAATCAATATGGCTCTGTTTCAGTCAGCTTCAGCCAAACCACATTTTTACTGTTTCTTGAGACTTGTTTAAAAAAAAAAGGGGGGGGAAAAATCCAAACCCGAACCCTGAAACTATCCTAGATGGTAATTAAAGATGAACACACCAAGCACTCACATCCATCACATCCATATCACCCACAAAGTAAAGGATTGTTCCATGCTGCAGCGTGGTTGATGTGGCAGCATGAAACTATTTAGCTCTGCTTCTGCAGCAGGCAAAGTGGAGACAGAGAAATTACCAGCAGTGGGATTTGTTGTGCTCCCCCCCCACACACACCCATTACCACACACACCAGAATCTCTCACAGACAGCTTTATTTTTACACCCACCACTAATCAGAACAGCAAAACCTCCACGAAAAGCAAAAGGTTTTGTCAAGCAAGACAACCATAAAGGCAGCAACTCCTTCACTTTCTTCATAGCCTGAAAGATTCCACAGTAAATTAGTGTCAGGAAATCAGCATAGGAATATCCAGAAATCAGCACAGCAGCAAAATACAGAATACAGAGTTAACCAGGCTGGAAAAGACCTTGGAGATCATCAAGTCCAACCTATCACCCAACCCTATCCAATCAACTAAACCATGGCACTGAGTGCCTCATCCAGTCTCTTATTAAACACTTCCAGTGATGGTGACTGCACCACCTCCCTGGGCAGCACATTCCAATGGCCAGTCTCTCTTTCTGGAGGAATGTCTTCCTAACACTCAGTCTAAACCTCCCCTGGCACAGCTTGAGACTGTGTCCTCTTTTTCTGTCTCTGGTTGCCTGGGAGAAGAGACCAACCCCCACCTGGCTACAACCTTCCTTCAGGTAGTTGTAGACAGCAAGAAGGTCTCCCCTGAGCTCCTCTTCTCCAGGCTAAGCAATCCCAGCTCCCTCAGCCTCTCCTCACAGGGCTGTGCTCCAAACCCCTCCCCAGCCTTGTTGCCCTTCTCTGGACATGTTTGAGCATCTCAAAATCTTTCTTGCATTGAGGGGCCCAGAACTGGACCAGGAGGAAGTTCTGCACAGTGAGGGTGGTGAGACACTGGAACAGGTTGCCCAGGGATGTGGTTGAAGCCCCATCCCTGGAGACATTCAAGCTCAGACTGAATGTGCCCTGGGAAGCTTGATCCAGTTGGAGGTGTCCCTGCTGACAGCAGGGGGTTTGGACAAGATGACCTTTGAGGGTCCCTTCCAACCCAATGCAATCTGTGAAACTATGGATCTTCTTTATGACAGAAGCCTGATTAAACAGCAGGGAGACATTAGTCCTGCGAAAAGCAAAGGGACAAAACCAAACCTGCTCCACCAAGAACCTGTTTAGGAAGGATGGGGCACGTGGATTAGCTATTCATTTTAAGCTGCATTGCATTATATTAAGAGAGACTGAGAAAAAGCAGTCAGGGTAATAGTACTGGCTGGGAATATTTGCTTGGCAGAGAAAGTGATGACCAAAAGTTCCTGATTCTGAGATCAGGAATTTGCCACCAGTTGTGTAATGCAGAACTCACCTACCTGCAGGCAGGCATAAGGAGTCAGGTACACCAGACTGCAAACCAAGGATAACCTCAGTGCAGAAGAATCTTCTTTGTTACGTTCTGAATCTTAATTGCATTTCATTCATTTTTCAGTCTTAGCAGATTTTGTGCTTGGTTTTCCACCAGGAGGTCAGGAAGGCATCAGATTAGATACAGATTGAGAGTGCAGATGGCAAAGAACTGAAGCTCAGCTGTTACAACCACCAAAAAAAAAGAGGCAAGGAAATGACTGAAGAAGACCTCACGATGGCCTTGACCACCACCATGCCTTGTTGCAGCATGGCAAGGAGATTTCCTACTGCTTTTCTTCCACAAGGAATTCTTTGAAGGACAGAGGAGGCAAGAGTAGAGGATTTTCACTTGCAACAATAATTAAATTAAACCTAATCAAACCATTTTATTATTTTCTGCTGAAGGCCAATATATTTAGCATCTTCTTCCATGCATAATGAATTACATTAGCTGCAGGCACTTTCAGCATGTTGATTTGTTAAAGATGTTCACATGTATTCAGTGCCATTCTGTGAAACATCCAGGTAAATACAACCAGTTGAGTCTTCCTGGGTTTGAAATGAAAGAAAAGAATAAGGCCACCTGGTTCCTTTAAAAGGGTAACAATTCCAAGCCTATCCAGTGAGGAACCTTTGTCACATGAGACATTAAGGTCACTCGTACTGTAGCAGTCACATTGTCCCTTGCTTCAGCTGTAACTTAGAGAATTACAGAATCACTAAGGTTGGAAAAGCCCTCCAAGACCATCCAGTCCAACCTTCACCCCAACACCACCATGGCCACTAAACCATATCCGCAAGTGCCATGGCCACAGGTTTCTTGACCACCTCCTGGGATGGGGACTACACCACCACCCTGGGCAGCCTCTGCCAATCCCTGACCACTCTTGCAGCAAAGAATTTTTAGCTCATCTCCAACCCAAACTTCTCCTGGCACAATTCCAGGCCATTTTCTCTCATTCTACCACCTGATACTAGGGTGAAGACACCAACTCCCAGTTCCACATACAGTATATATCTGAGAAATGTTCAAGTAATTTAGGTTCCTAAATTACTTAAAAGCTACTAAAAGCCACCTGATTTCTGGCCTATTTCCATGAGTTTGGGTGGGAATATAAAAACACTCAGCTAGCAAGCATGCAGCAAGATGATCACCATAGAGATTCTCCTCCATGGCTTCATCTCTATCAACTTTTGTAGTACTTTTAAAGCTTAAGGTAATCCATTTCACCATTGTCAGAGACTGCCAATATTTTAGTGTGGGAGATCCAGAACATTACTTGTGCCTATGGGAGGGTAGGAAAGAGGGGAATAGGAGATGGGATTCTGGACATTTGGAAGAGTGAAGTATTACTGGCTTCCAGTTCCAGTTCCAGTATTACTGAGCTCCAGTTCCCCTCAGGAGGCAGAGCTACTTCTGTACCTTTGCAGAAATATTGGTAGTGCATAAGGCCCTTAATGGAAAGGTTGTGAGTTCAAGCCTGCAGTGGGCAGTAGTGTCCTCCCTACTCTAGTCATGAGGTCTGTGGTGACAGGTTGGACTTGATGATCTTTGAGGTCTCTTCCAACCTTAGTGATACTGAATGAATACTGAATGAATATGTATGACCAAAAAATGCATTCTCTTCAAGGCTGGATGTGGTCTATGAGCAACCTGGTCTACACATAGACCTTCTAGCAACCTCCCAGTGTTTGAAGAGGGCCTGCAGAATAGCTTGAGATGGTCTTTTGACAAAGGCATGGAGTGACAGGTTGGACTTGGTGATCTTTGAGGTCTCTTCCAACCTTGGTGATTCTGTGATTCTGTGACAGGATGATGGCTTCAGACTGGTAAAAGCTGGACTGAGATAAGACATTAATAAGAAATTCTTCCCCACAAGGGTGGTGAGGCACTGGAACAGGTTGTCCAGAGAAGATGTGGAGGCCCTAAACCTGTAATTGTTCCAAGCCAGGCTGGATAGGCTCTTGAGCAACCTGGGCTAGTGGAAAGTGTCCCTGCCCATGTCAGGAGAGTTGGAGCTAGATGATCTTTGAGTTCCCTTTGAACCCAAACCACTCTAGGATTGTAAATTTTGGGACACTTACACCTAGATGCTGGATTATAAATCAGCCTACATTGAATATAGTCCTATTTTTGGATTCACAGGATTCCAGAATGTTAGGGTTGGAAGGGACCTCATCAAGTCCAACCCCTCTGCCAGAGCAGGACCACAGAATCTAGCACAGGTCACACAGGAACGCATCCAGGTGGGTCTTGAAAGTATCCAGAGAAGGAGACTCCACAACCTCTCTGGGCAGCCTGCTCCAGGGCTCTGTGACCCTCACAGTGAAGAAGTTCCTCCTCATGTTGAGGTGGAACCTCCTGTGCTGTAGTTTCCATCCATTGCCCTTTGTCCTATGATTCAGAATCTATAAACCTGCTGTGGTACCACTTGATGACTTCTTGACCCAACCTGTAACCCCAGCACTCTAGAAACAGAGGTCTCAATGGACACCTAAGAACATCACTTTCAGCAGTACGCAGCAGCGTGCCCGCGATGGAGATTTCTCATCAGCTTCTCGTTTATGTTACATTAACAGCTGCAAAGGCTACTTAAACATTAAAATTAATACATCATAAAACAATAGGAATACTTCACACAGAGTCATTTCACTTGAATCACACCGCTCACAACAGCTATGAATATTCCCATTCAGAGTGCTCCCGTGAACGCCGGATGAGAGGAGAATAAACTAAAAGTAAAATTAGAATAACTCCTTTATAAATTACTATATGTCAAGCTAACAAATGGCAGGCTTGTCATATTGAACAACTAAATGTCTAAATGATCATTCAGCACTCATATTGTAGGGAAAAAAACACTGGCTTTGTTGGCTATAAAGCAGTTGCTCGATTTTTCATACTGTCATTCTGCTCTATTAGCAAAGCCTAACACAATTAGGTATGAATATGCAGTAATAACATGCAAATTGTTCCCTCTCAATTGCCCCAAGGCAGCAGTCTCAGCCTTTCAAAGCTTGATTTCTTCTACATCATTACAGGCTTGGCATAATTCATCAGAATAATAATAAAATTTAAACAAAAAAAAAAAAAAAAACTAAAAAGCAAGAGGAGAGAGATCCCTCAGCCTTGCTGCATGTGGCCAGCTAGGAAAACCCAGCCGTGGTTGTTAAGCATCCTCCCTCAATAGGTTTGTTAGCAGCGCTGTCCCCAGCTCCCTGCCACTCCTGCGCTTGTACAGCCTTCCCTTGGGTAATGTTAGACACTACATTTGAGCCTGCCAGAACAATTAACCCTACTGTTAATTAGAATGAAATGTCAGGCACACAGATGGTACAAGCTGGCACCCTGCCATCCCGCCAACTGCTGCTGAAAGCACAGCACCCCACTGCTGACAGCTGTTCTGCTATGTCCCAAACCAGCAGATGTCAAAACTTTCCAGCTGAGGAAAGCTAGGGAAGAAAAAAAAAGACAGGAAAAGGAAAAGGAAAAGGAAAAAAGGAAAGGGAAAAGGGAAAAAGGAAAAAAGGAAAAAAGGAAAAGGGAAAGAAGGGAAAGGGAAAGGGAAAGGAAAAAAGGGAAAGGGAAAGGGAAAGGAAAAAAGGGAAAGGGAAAGGGAAAGGGAAAGGAAAAAAGGGAAAGGGAAAGGGAAAGGGAAAGGAAAAAAGGGAAAGGGAAAGGGAAAGGGAAAGGAAAAAAGGGAAAGGGAAATGGAAAGGGAAAGGGAAAGGGAAAGGGAAGAAAAGGAAAAAGAAAAAGAAAAAGAAAAAGAAAAAGAAAAAGAAAAAGAAAAAGAAAAAGAAAAAGAAAAAGAAAAAGAAAAAAAGAAAAAGAAAAAGAAAAAGAAAAAAAGAAAAAGAAAAAAAAAGAAAAAGAAAAAGAAAAAGAGAAAAAGAAAAAGAAAAAAAGAAAAAGAGAAAGAAAAAGAAATAGAAAAAGAAAAAAGAAAAAAAAAGAAAAAGAAAAAGAAAAAGAAAAAGAAAAAGAAAAAGAAAAAGAAAAAGAAAAAGAAAAAGAAAAAGAAAAAGAAAAAGGAGAAAAAGAGAAAGAGAAAGAAAAAGAAAAAGAGAAAGAAAAAGAGAAAGAAAGAGAGAAAGAAAAAGAAAAAGAAAAAGAAAGGAAACTGGGCAGCAGCAGCAATGCTGAGGCTCTTCAGTCCCTGCAGTGATGATCACTGCCTGCCTGTTATTGTATCCATTGCCTGTTGGCAGCTTGCACCCAGACAGGGGACTCCAGATGCAAATTAAAAACCGTACCAAAAAGTGACTGACTGGCTGGGAGCTGCTTGCCAAAGCCCATTCTGGGAAACTGGGGAAAAGGAGAGAAGAGAACCCACATGGACAATATTTCTTTGGGACAGTTTTCAGCTCAGGGTTTATTTTGACCAGAGTTCTGTGGTGACACGTTGGATTAGAAAGCAGGTGTGGTGAGTTGAATTTATCCCCCAACTAATCTGAGAGAATTATCCCCCAAAATAAAATTGCCAGACCAGCTCAGTTTGGGATGGAAGCAAATGAAGATGTATTTACAAGCAAACTACAATCTAGAGATGTGAAATGCAATGAGTGCTACAGGCTGGGGGCAGAGGAGCTGGAGAGTGGCCAAGCAGAGAAGGACCTGGGGGTACTGGTTGAGAGCAGCTGAACATGAGCCAACAGTGTGCCCAGGTGGCCAAGAAGGTCAATGGCATCATGGCCTGGATCAGGAATAGTGTGGCCAGCAGGAGCAGGGAGGTCATTCTACCCCTACACTCAGCTCTAGTTAGGCCACACCTTGAGTACTGTGTCCAGTTCTGGGACCCTCAATTCAAGGAAGGTGTTGAGATGTTCAAAGGTGTCCAGAGAAGGGCAACAAAGCTGGGGACAGGTCTGGAGCACAGCCCTGTGAGGAGAGGCTGAGGGAGCTGGGGTTGCTTAGCCTGGAGAGGAGGAGGCTCAGGGGAGACCTTCTTGCTGTCTACAACTACCTGAAGGGAAGTTCTAGCCAGGTGGGGGTTGGTCTCTTCTCCCAGGCAACCAGCACCAGAACAAGAGGACACAGTCTCAAGCTGTGCAGGGGGAAGTTTAGGCTTGAACTTTGAAAAAAATTCTTCACAGAAAGAGAGACTGGCCATTGGGATGTGCTGCCCAGGGAGGTGGTGGAGTCACCGTCCCTGGAGGTGTTTAAGAAGAGACTGGATGAGACACTTAGTGCCATGATCTGGGTGATTAGATAGGGTTGGGTGACTGGTTGGACTTGATGATCTTGGAGGTCCCTTCCAACCTGGTTGATTCTGTGAATATGTACAAAATATACAATAGATGTACAATATCTATATATTTACAGTTTATAAACAACACATAAACTCCTCAGACCCCCCGGATGGATCCAGGGAACCAGTCACCTCCTCCCCCACTCCCTCCCTCCTTCCTCATACCTTACACAGAAGTCACAACATAGATCCCCTGACAAGGCCACAGGAGAGAGAGAGAAAGAAGTTGCAAGCAGAAGTGACAGAAGGAGAAAAGAGAGAGAACTGTTTATGCCTCTGCTCTATATCTCCATTATCAGGCCAATGAATTATATAGACCTTAGCATTATTTTTCCTTTTGAATCCAATGGTAATTTATTTTGCTTTCAGTCTTTGCATTCAGGGACTAGGCTAAAGTTCCTCCTTTAAACTGTAACAGCAGTCCTTCTCTGCAGGACTGCTCTCCAGCCCTTCAGCCCCCAGCCTCTGTTGACATCAGGGGTCACCCCAGGTCAGATGTAGGACCTTGCACTGAGCTCTGTAAGTTTCAGAGGATCTGAGGCACTGCATGTTGCAGCAGGCAGCCTTTGATATGATTATTTATATCCAATCTTGCCAGATAGGAGAGCTCCAGCTCTATAAGTAATTAATAGCTGGTAGGGGTAAACTACCCCTGATTATTCCACCAGACAGCAGTCAGTTGCCTTCAATGATCACAGTGACAACCTGAGGACAGGTGTCAGCTCAAAGCACCTCAGTCTTGCCAAAGGCTCTAACTGGATAGAAGACTCCTCAATTCACTTTCATTTTCAGGTCAAGGGAGCTTTACTAACTTAGTGATACCATGGGAAGAGATGCTTGTTGGAGGCCACAAGTTTTTCTATAGAGTGTATTAGTATCTTCTGAGAATGCAAGGAGAGATGAGGATAGCTTCCTGTTTCTGCCTTATCTTAATGAGAAAAGAGCTCAGCAGGAGCCCTTGTTGGTATGGTGTATGTGCTGCTTGCAGGCAGCTGCCATGCTGCCCACAAAGGTCCACACAGTATTTGTTGAGCTACAACTAGCCTGGCTGTAGAGGAGGCACTGTATTGTCAGATACATCTTCTGATGCAGACAAAATGTCAACTAGAGCACAAGAGTGGCCAGGCACACTGAAAGAAGGCGAGAAGGAGGTTGAGCAGCTTCTCACCACGGATTTCACAGGATCCCAGGATGTTACATGGTAGAAAGGACTTCTGAAGATCATCGAGTCCAAACCCACTGCCAGAGCAGGACCACAGAATCCAGAAGAGATCACACAGGAATGCATCCAGGTGGGTCTTGAAAGTATCCAGAGAAGGAGACTTCACAACCTCTCTGGGCAGTCTGCTCCAGTGCTCTGTGACCCTCGCAGTGAAGAAGTTCCTCCTCATGTTGAGGTGGAATCTCCTGCACTGTAGTTTCCATTCATTGCCCCTTTTCCTGTCACAGGGTTCAACTGAGCAGAGCCTGTCCCCTCCTTCTTGACACCCAGCCCTCAAGCTTCAGTCAATTTCCTCTCATCCTGTCATTCCCAGCCCTTGTCAAAAGTCCCTTTCCAGCTCTCCTGTAGTCCCTTCAGGTACTGGTAGACTGCTCTAAGATCTCTCTGCAGCCTTTTCCAGGCTGAACAGCCCCAACTCTCCCAGCCTGTCCCCACAGGGCAGGTTCTCCAGCCCTATGATCACCTTTGTGGCCTCCTCTGGACCTGCTCCAGCAGCTCCAAGTACTCTTTGTGTTGGAGATAGCAGAACTAGAGGCATTGCTGCAGATGGGGTCTCAGCAGAGCAGAGCAGAATCTCCTCTCTCATCCTGCTGGTCACACTGCTTTGGACACAGCCCAGGATATGGTTAGCCTGGAGAAGAGTAGACTTAAGGGAGACCTTCTTGCTGTCTACAACTACCTGAGGGGAGGTCGTAGCTAGCTGGGGGTTGGTCTCTTCTCCCAAGCAACCAGCACCAGAACAAGAGGACACAGTCTTAAGCTGCACCAGGGGAGGTTTAGGCTGGATATTAGGAAGAAATACTTCACAGAAAGAGAGATTGGCCATTGGAATGTGCTGCCCAGGGTGGTGGTGGAGTCACCATCACTGGAGGTGTTTAGGAAGAGACTGGATGGGGTGCTTGGTGCCATGGTTTAGTTGATTAGATGGTGTTGGATGATAGGTTGGACTTGATGATCTCAAAGGTCTTTTCCAACCTGGTTCATTCTACTCCCAACTATTCTATTCTATTCTATTCTATTCTATTCTATTCTATTCTATTCTATTCTATTCTATTCTATTCTATTCTATTCTATTCTATTCTATTCTGCAGTAGAAGAAGGCATGATGGAGTAGCAGAAGGCATGATGCAGTAGCATGCACACAGCTTGGCTAGTATCCAATCTAGTGAAATAGAAGTCAAGGGTTAAATTTCTGTTGGCTCCTCTTAGGCCAAGATTCAACTGAAATGTACAGGAGATTTCTTTCCATTCTCTGTTTCTCTCACACAAGAAGCCAGACACGGTGGAGCCCTTACCATACTAATGGACAGACTTCCCATTTTAAACAAGTTGCTTCCTCAACTTTAGTAACTGAAGGACAAAACATGGATTTGAAAGCCCCAGCCCTTTGCTGCTATAAAAGGTACTTGAACCGGCACCACCTCACAAGCAGCTGTCAGGTGTTTCAAACCTACACAGCTCCTCAGGGCACTCAGTACAGTTACAGCAATCAAGGACACTGGTTCTGTGCTGTGGGTCAGAGGGTTGATAATGTGCACAGGGAATACATCTCAGGCATAAAGGATCTCAGCTCTCTGCTCAGGGTGTGCTGCTGCAAGCACAAAACAAAGGCAGATGCCTATGCTCCCCTAGGCACGGTGTGGCTGCAGTGTGTGTCCACCCTGTCTGACACTCAGAGGCAGTCCTCACCCCAAATTAAGTTTCTGATCAATACCTTCTCCCCCATATTTACATTCCTTCCCAGGATGTCATGTGAGGTGTCCCTGCCCATGGAAGGAGGGTTGGAACTGGATGATCCTTGAGGTCCCTTCCAACCCTGACAATTTGATGATTCTGTGATTCCTAAACTTCTGCTCAGGAAACAAATTCTAAGCCTGGGGCAGGGGTGGAATCTTTAATGATAATAACAACAGTTAAGGCTGCAGCTTTGTCACAGTGCCTGTAAAACCCTGACTTGGAATTGGCTAGAATTTTCTGATTGGCCTTAAAATGAGGATGAGAGGAAATGGCCTGAAATTGTGCCAGGGGAGGATTAGGTTGGAGATGAGGGAAAATTTCTTTGTGGTGAGTGCAAGAGTGCAAGAGTGCAAGAGTGCAAGAGTGCAAGAGTGGTGAGGCATTGGAAGAGGCTGCCCAGAGAGGTGGTGGAGTCATCATCCCTAATGATGGTCAAGAAATGTGTGGATATAGCACTTGGGGGTGCGGTTTAGTGGCCATGGTGGTGTTGGACTCGATGATTTGGGAGGTCTTTCCCAACCCAACCAGTTGTGTGCTGCAGGCAGCACTGATCAGTTCAGCATTTCCTCCTCTAATTACTGATTTTACTGAGTTTGACAATTAGCAATTACCCAGTGAGAAACGCCTGACAAATGATCCCCAGGCATTAAGAGTCTCCAGTAAACCACTACGAGCGACCATTAGAAGGGTAAAGCACTTGGACAGGTTTGATTCCTCCTACAGAGCACAGGAGGACATGTTCTGAACACAAGTTCTCCTCTGTCTAGGAGCTCAAGAGGCATTTCAGTGGCCACTCTCAGCTTAAGCCTACGCTTAATGCTGCCAATTTCCCTGAAGCACTTGTTTAAATTAGAGCTGACACCTCTTTCAAACCATGCCTTTCTCAAATCCTTATTAATAAGTCACCACCACTTTAAAATATTCATCACCCAAATTAGGTCAGATGATTAAGGGATTATTCCTACAAAGCCTGAAATTTAGAGTGTCTGAACATCCACGTTTCCAGTGACTTAAGTGAAAAGGGAACTTCCTTAAAAGCCACAAGATGGCATGGATTAGGCTTAGGCCTGAAAGCCAGCAGATTCTGAGCCCTGTCCCCCTCGCAATTATTTGCATGAACTGTTCGTTTTGACTTAGCATTGGCACAGGTAAGTTTGAGATGAGGTGTATGTCCTTGTGCAAACAAAAAAGACTCTACATTGAAAAGTTCAACTCACAAAACTTTCTGTGAGCAGTATTTTTTGATGACAGCAGTGTTTTGGGGGACAGCCGTGGGTCCCTGTGGCCAAAAGAGCCAGTGATTTCCTGGGGTGCATGAAGCAAAGTGTGACCAGCAGGTCAAGGGGGGCTCTCCTCCCCCTCTGCTCTGCTCTCCTGAGACCACATCTGGAATACTGTGTCCAGTTTGGGGCTCTCTAGTTCAAGATAGAGAGGGATTTGCTGGAGATCTGAGGGACTTGAACATCTCTGCTGTGAAGAAAGACTGAGGGACCTGGGGCTGTTTAGTCTGGAGAGGAGAATGCTGAGAGGGGATCTGATCAATGTCTATCAATATGTGAGGGGTGGGTGTCAGGATGAAGGTGCCAGGCTCTGTTTGGTGGTGCCCAGTGACAGAACAAGGAAGAAGAGGTACGAGCTGAAACTTCTCTGTGGTAAGGGTGACAGAGCTCTGGAGCAGACTGCCCAGAGAGGTTGTGGAGTCTCCTTTTCTGCTGACTTTCAAGACCCTTGTGAATGTGTTTCTGTGTGACCTGCCCTAGGTGACCCTGTTACCTCATTGCCCTCTACAACTACCTGAAGGGTGGTTGTAGCCAGGAAGGGGTTGGCCTCTTCTCCCAGGCAACCAGCACCAGAACAAGGGGACACAGTCTCAAGCTGCACCAGGGGAGGTTTAGACTCGAGGTGAGGAGGAAGTTCTTCACCGAGCGAGTCATTCGTCATTGGAACGGGTTGCCCAGGGAGGTGGTTGAGTCATCGACTCTGGAGGCGTTCAAGGGGAGATTGGACGTGGCACTTGGTGCCATGGTCTAGGCATGGGGTCTGTGTTGATAGGTTGGACTCGATGATGCTCGAGGTCCTTTCCAACCTAAGTGATACTGTGATACTGTTCTGGCTTTCTGAAGATCCTTTCCAACTCCTACCATTCTGTGGTTCTTTGAGACAGAAGGATTCCCAGTATTTATTTATTATTTTTGCTGCTAAAACTAACAAGGTCTGGAATTCTGCAACAATATTCCACTTCCCTGCCCAGTTCCTTCTTCTCTAAAAGGTCACTACAGAATTCCAAGACGCATTCCTGTCTCTCCTAGGGTTTCTAAATGCAATGCCACATGAAAGTGAACAGCCCCCAAGGTCGAGTAACACATTGTTATCAGAGGGCATGAATAAATTTGAACATCCCCCCTGGCTGGGATGCTCAGAGCTAACTAGAGAGGTGCTGCAGGAAACACAAACTGCACCACCTGTGCCTACAGACACGCAGACAATGCCCACTGAGAGCAATGACCTGCACACACCCACCCACCCCCAGGCACACACCTAGAAGACTGCATTTATAAATACAGACCCAGGCCCCTTACAATATTTAAAGTGAATAATTTCTGAAGAATGTTCTCATCAAGGCAAGGTTTAGAGGTGCCACAGAACTACACGTGTAAGCACGCCCTCGCTGCTGACCTTACAGCGCTCTTAGTGTCTTCTGCTTCACTAATGCTGCTCCTACCACTACAAGCAATTTATTCTACCTCACGCTCATCAAGTGCTCATAAATCAGCATTAGGGCCACTTTTGTACCGAGTTGCTGATTTTTAGCCAGCAGACAGCAGCAGCCTTTGGATTCAAAGCCTAATATTGGCACACATATTGATTTTAATTAGTCTAATTAGTTCATTACACTAAAAATCAAACAGACCATTCATTACATCCCCAGCTAATGACACATGATCAAGGATTTAATATGATAATGAGCAAGATCAATTATCACTCATAAAGGAAGTCATTAACAAGTGTAAACACTGCCTAACTGAATGCCATTACAAGTTATGAAGTCATAGCCAGGTCATTTGCATAAGCATACTAATTTTAGTTCATTAGGCTCCTTCCATTTCATCCTCAGAACACCTTTCATAAAGCTCCTTTTATTCCAGGAGGCTCCACTCAGAGCTGGAAACTCAATCCTTGCTGCCAGGAATGCAGTTGTTCACGCCATCCTCCTCCAGCTCCACACTCTGCAATCAGCGTTCAAGCAGAGCAGACAGTGGCTGTGGGCTCTCAGAAAATACTAGGGGATATCACAAGAAGGAAATGAGGTTTCCAGGTGTCCCAAAGTGGATCCAGGAGGATTTCTCTACTGGGGAAAATCCAAGAGGTGCTCTGTTTGTGGTGTGGGAGATTTCACATGCTAAAATGAGCTGGTGATAGAAGCCAGCTCTGCCATGACTGCTTGGCAGTGCTAAGAGGAGCAAGCAACATCCACTGGAAGTTTTTCACTCTACTGGAGAAGCTGCAGGTTTCAAACTTCTCCAACACAATTTGTAACCTGAGCAGTAAATAATTAAACATCCTACTATCCTTAAAGTCTCAGTGCTTAACCCTAACTTCTAATCTGTTTGAACTTTTTTTAAGGTCCCTGTCACCATCATGATCTATTTTACACCTTACAACAGCATCCAAGCAGCCAGTCAAAACCTTTGAGGGTCCCTTCCAACTCAATGCAATCTGTCATCCTGTGACAGAGACCTCTTTGGACACCAGCCGTTGAAGAAAAGAAGAGGCTTGACCCTGGTGACCCCTCAGCTTTACACCAAACATGATGTCCATGGGCTGCAATCCCTCCTTGGTCAGTTTAGGGTCACCTGAACTGTCTGCTGATCCCCACAGCTGTGGCCTTTCCCCCTTTTCCTCTGCAGCCCAAGGTGGCACACAAGCTGTGGCAGTGCCCTTGGTCTGCAGTCCAGCCCTTGGCAGGAGCTCTCCCACCAGGTTCTCACTGCCAACAGTAGCCCCTGGCTGTGCAAACCTGCCCTGAGCTGCAGAAAGTGCTGGCCCTGAGCAGAGACTGAGATGGGAAGGGACAGCACTGATCAGGATTAGCTCTGGGCTAGCTCAGAACAGTAGCCAGATGTAAAAACAAAGAGAGTTCTAAGACAGGGGGCTCTGTTTGGGGGGGGTTTGTGTGGTTTTGTTTGGTTTTGTTTGGTTTTTGTTTGTTGTGGGGGGGAGGGTTCTGTTGGTGATTTGGAGGGGGGAGTTAGTTTTTTGCTGGGTTTGGGGGCATTTGGTGGTTTGTTTGGAGGTTTCTGAGATTCTCACTAGGTCTGATCACTGGATTGAGATGACTGGAGTGGGGGACAGAAGAAAGCAAAAAGTCTGAACCAGAAAAGGATTCTGAGTAGCATCCAAAGCCTCTTAGAATTTGGTAATGAAAGCAAGGAATTGTAAGGAGGTGTTCAAGGGAATTGTAGGGAAGCGTCCAAGGGAATTGTAGAGAAGTGTTCAAGGGAATTGTAGAGAAGTGTTCAAGGGAATTGTAGGGAGGTGTCCAAGGGAATTGTGGGGAGGTGTTCAAGGGAATTTTAGGGAGTTGTCCAAGGGAATTGTGAGAAGGTGTTCAAGGTTTACAATTGATCTACTGCACTCTTGCACCTTTTATTGATGCTGGTGACACTCTACTGCAATGCTGGTATGTTCCTTGCTCTGACTGTTATATGGTCCCTGGACAGCCAAGACTGTAAACTAGAAGTGACCATAAGGTTGGAGAGCAAGGGTCAATGTACTTCAGTTAGCACATTCACACTGGTCGTAGGCACTGAGGGTAATTGGCATCCAAACCATGTACTCCAAGATAAAAGCATCAATCCCTGCACTTTGGCAGAGTGTTAGAGGCCATACTTAGAGGTGGCATCCAAATATTAACTTCAGAGTACACAGAGCATGGATATTAAAACTGATAGAGCAACATGATGACCAGTGGCAGCAAAGAGTTCCATCAAGCCATTACTAAACATTCAAGCACTGCCTGCCTTGTGCCATTATCATTTTTGAGCTCAGAAAACAACCATCCAGTAAATAACTTCCTAGTGAAGTGCAGACTGAGATGAGAGACAATGCTGGGTAACAAAGCATTTCAAATGTTAACATTAAGTTATAAAGAACTACATTCAGTTTTACACACAGTACCCTGACACTGCCAGTCTTAAAATCAGCTTCTCATCCAAGAGTTGGCAAAATAAGGATGTCAGTGGGTGACAAACTCCCCAGGACCCAGCAATGGTCACTGGCAGCCCAGCAGGCAGCTGTGTGCTGGGCTGCATCCAAAGCAGGGAGAGCAGTAGCACAAGGAGGGGAATCTGCCCCTCTGTTCTGATCTGCTGAGACCCCACCTGTAGCACTTCCTCCAGTTCTGGGGTCCCCCCAACACAAAGAGCACATAGAGCTGCTGAAGAGGGGCCAGAAGAGGCCACAAAGGTAATCAAAGGGCTGGAGAACCTCCTCTATGGGGACAGGCTGGGAGAGCTGGAGCTGTTCAGCCTGGAGAAGAGAAAGCTCTGGGAAGACCTTAGAGCAGAATTCCAGTACCTGAAAGGGGCTACAGGAGAGCTGGGGAGGGACTTTTGACAAGGGCTGGGAGTAACAGGGTAAGGGAAAATGGCTTTGAGCTGGCAGAGGGGAAACCGAGACTGGAAATCAGGATAAAATTCTTGCCAGTGAGGGTGGTGAAACACTGGAACAGGTTGCCCAGGGAGGCTGTGGATGCTCCCTCCCTGGAGGTGGTCAAGGCCAGGTTGGATAAGGCCTTGAGCAACCTGGACTGGTGGGAGGTGTCCCTGGCCATGGCAGTAGGGTCGGCACTAGAGCTTTAATGTCCCTTCCAACCCAGATCATTCTACAAAGCCATGAAAATAGCCATAAAAGGCCAGTCAGAACATTTGCATCTTCAGCAAATGGCTTAGAAGATCCAAATTCTTGGGTGAATTGACTCCACTGATGGACAAGAGAAACAAA
Source organism: Melanerpes formicivorus (assembly GCF_026170545.1). Taxonomy (NCBI): domain Eukaryota; kingdom Metazoa; phylum Chordata; class Aves; order Piciformes; family Picidae; genus Melanerpes; species Melanerpes formicivorus. The sequence goes on from NW_027143828.1 coordinate 44,909, forward strand.
ACAAGGACTGCAACTTCAAAAGGAACAGCTCTGAGGATAGCCTCATAGTTGCCACTATGAGTGGCAGGAAGTGTATATCTAATGATGAAGACACAGGCTGCCAGCAGACACCAGAAGACTGCTTTTTATAGAGAATAAAGCTAAAGAGAGCAAATCAGTAACAGAAGATGGAATTTCACCCAGTGGAGAGAAATCTAATGGGCTCTTCTCTGAAGTTTAAATACTTGCAAGAGCAAGTGAAGGTTGGACACTTAGAGGCCAACTGCTCTCCCAGCAATCATGGAATCAGAGAATGGTCCAGGACAGAAGGGACCTTCAAGGGCAGAATAGAGGGGGAGAAGAACCTCCCTCAATTTGCTGGACACACTCTTCTAAATGCACCCCAGGATCCCATTGGCCCTCTTGGCCACCAGGGCACATTGCTGTCTGTCTGTCCCCTCATCAGTGTCACTGATGAAGATGTTGATCAGGACCAGACCCAGCAGTGATCCCTGGGGGACTCCACTAGTTACAGCTCTCCAGCTGGACTTGGCACCATTGACCACCACTCTTTGGACTTTATTTTGTAACCAGTTTCTAAACCATCTCCCTGTCTGTTCTTCTATCCCACACCTCCTGAGCTTGCTCACAAGGATGTTATGGGAGACAGTGTCAAAAGCCTTACTAAGATCAAGGCAGACTACTGGTCTTCCTGCATCTACCTGTTCAGTTACAGCATCATGGAATGCTAACAGATCAGCCAATACTATCAGATTAGCCAATCTGGTCAAGCAAGTTCTGCTACAGTGGACAAAGGGTAAGTCACTGGGAGAAGGACTGAGAGTCATGTTAAAAAGCGTTCAGATCCTCCCTGTTGGAAGCACACCAACAGATCATTCTTATTTCCCAGTTCATTTCTTTTCACTGGTGTGCTTTGAACCACACAAACAGAACATTTCACAGCAGCAGAGCAGCTCCCCCTTAAACTGCCACACAACTTAGTCAGCAACAAGTGGTTAAAAGCCTCATTTAAAAACTTCTCACTCTGTATTAATGTTTTTCCACAGAATTTAAAAACTTTTCACGTCAGACATCTCTTCTGCCTTTAGGGCCTGCAGAACAGGGCCTATGAGGACCAGCTAAGGGAACCAAGGTTGGTTATTGGAATGAGGCTGAGGGGAGACCTCCTCACCCCTCCCTGAAAGACGGTTGGAACCAAACAGGGGTCAGTCTGTTCTCCCTAGTAACAAATGACAGAACAAGAGGAAATGGCCTCAAGCTGCACCAACTGAAGCTTAGGTTGGAGATTAGAAGAAACTTCTTCACTGAAAGGGTCCTCAGCCACTGGCACAAGCATCATTCCTGGAGGTTCTTTAAAGAGGCAGAGATGTGGTGCTGAGGGCCATGGGTTAGCACCAGCCTTGGTGGAATTAGAGAATGGTTGAACTGGATAATCTTGAAGGTTTTTCCAACTGAAAGGATTCTCTGAGTCTATGATTTCTAAGTATTTCCCCACCACCCTGCCTGCCAAGGACTGCAAGGCAGTAAAACCAGAAGGCGCTAAGAAGACTGGAAAAGATCACTGCCAGAGAAGGAACCCAAGAGAGAAGCACAAAGTGTTATGTTTGGAGCAGAGTTCTTGAAGGTTTCTTTGTCAAAAGATCCAGCCTTGAACACTGCAGGGATGGAGGCAGAGCAGCCACTGAAGCCACTCTTATGGGCTCAAAGCCTGTAGCAAACACCAGTGATGTTGGGAAGTTTATGGGAGCAGGAATTGGTTTTCAACATGCCACTGGTTTCAACAATAACAAATTAAAGACTGCTGCTCCCTTCTACCATGAGGACACTGAGACAAGATGGTGAAAGCCACTCAAAACAAAAGTGAAGGATTACATTTTGAATTCAACAAATGAGACAAGAAGCATGTACAAGAACAACCTCAAAGAGAAACTGGAGCCATAGCAGTGTGCCACGGCAGCAGCTGCTTTTATGTCAGTGCCTGGGGAGGTGGTGGAGTCACCATCACTGGAGGTGTTTAGGAAGAGACTGGATGGGGTGCTTGGTGCTATGGTTTAGTTGTTTAGGTGGGTTGGATTGATTGATTGATGGGTTGGACGTGATGATCTTGAAGGTCTCTTTCAACCTGGCGGATTATTATTATTATTATTATTATTATTATTATTATTAT
>NW_027143829.1:2500-47075 GCF_026170545.1 Melanerpes formicivorus
AAGCACCTAGAAGAACTGAGCCTTAAAAAGCTATTTCTGTAGACTGAAATGAGCTCTTGGCAGAGCTTCAAAATCTGGATATAAATTCCTTCTGACCACAGAAGGCCTGCTGCTGGGGCACAGAAGAGCAAGAGCTTTCAAGGAACAGGAGAGGCACAATTTTGCTCCCAAGGGAGTGTAAGCTGCTCAAGGTTGTATGCCTGCAGCCTGCATTCAGAAGAAACTCTGGGGGAATGGGAAAAAAATAGAAATGGGTAGATTGAGATTGGATGTTAGGAAGAAATTCTTCCCCTGGAGGGTGGTGGAGACACTGGCACAGGTTGCCCAGGGAGGTGGTGGAAGCTTCATCCCTGGAGGTCTTTAAGGGCAGGCTGGATGTGGCTCTGGGCAACCTGCTGTAGAGTGAGGTGTCCCTGCCCATGGCAGAGAGGTTGGAACTGGCTGAGCCTTGAGGTCCCTTCCAGCCCTAACAATTCCATGATTCTATTTCACAGGGGAATATCAAACTCCTAGATAGCCTTTGGGGGGAAAAAATTGTATATGCTGGGAAAATGAGTTCCTGCCTCTGCTGCAGGAAAGTATTAGGAGTCTGAGAGACCTGGGGGGGGTTTAGTCTGGAGAAGAGAAGACTGAGAGGGCATTTAATAAATGTTTATAAATATCTGAGGGCTGGGGGTCAGGAGGGAGGGGACAGGCTCTGCTCACTTGCTCCCTGGGATAGGACAAGGAGCAATGGATGGGTTGGATGTGATGATCTTGAAGGTCTCTTCCAACCAGGTTTATTCTATTCTCTTCTAAGCTGCAGCGCAGGAGGTTCCACCTCAACCCAAGGGGGAACTTCTTTACTGTGAGGGTCACAGAGCACTGGGGCAGGCTGCCCAGAGAGGTTGTGGAGCCTCCTTCTCTGGAGGTTTTCAAGGCACATCTGGATGCATTCCTGTGTGACCTGAGCTGGATTCTATGGTCCTGCTCTGGCAGGGGAGTTGGATTCAAAGGTCTCCTGTGAGCCTGTGATTACACTGATGCTTTTGAAAGCTGTGACCCACTAGGCTGTGTTGGACACCACAAATTCCTCTGGTTTTGTCACTACAAGATGTCATTTTCCACTTTCATTGGATTTGGAAAGACAAATACTTTCTAGCCTTTAATTTCTGTCTGCAAACTGAGCCAAAGGCAATAAGATTGGTTGCTGGTTGACACAGAACTCTAATTTCTTATCCCATTTAGCATCTTTATGTCTTAATTTAAGGCCTCTAGGAAACAGGTAGAGAATTTATTCTCCCAGAGGCTCGAGGCAGAGATTTATTAGCAACACAGCTCTGCATTATTCAGCTAAATATATAGAAATGAAATGCAAAGTGGCCAGTTAGAGATATTGCAGCCTCTTACAGCCAGGGTGAACAGAACAGAACAGAAGAAACCAGGCTGGAAGAGACCTCCAAGATCATCGAGTCCAACCCATCACCCAACACCATCTAATCAACTAACCCATGGCACCAAGCACCCCATCCAGTCTCCTCCTAAACACTTCCAATGATGGTGACTCCACCACCTCCCCAGGCAGCACATTCCAATGGGCAATCACTCTCTCTGTGAAGAACTTCTTCCTAACATCCAGCCTAAACCTCCCCTGGTGCAGCTTGAGACTGTGTCCTCTTGTTCTGGTGCTGGTTGCCTGGGAGAAGAGACCAACCCCCACCTGGCTACAACCTCCTTTCAGGTAGTTGTAGAGAGCAAGAAGGTCACCCCTGAGTCTTCTCTTCTCCAGGCTAAGCAACCCCAGCTTCCTCAGTCTCTCCTCACAGGGCTGTGCTCCAAACCCCTCCCCAGCTTTGTTGCCCTTCTCTGGACACCTTCCAGCAACTCAACATCCTTCCTAAACTGAGGAGCCCAGAACTGGACACAGGACTCAAGGTGTGGCCTATCCAGTGCTGAGTACAGGGGCAGAATGACCTCCCTGCTCCTGCTGGCCACACTGTTCCTGATGCAGGCCAGGATGCCATTGGCCCTCTTGGCGGCCTGGGCACACTGCAGGCTCATGTTCAGCCTACTATCAACCAGTACCCCCAGGTCCTTCTCTGCCTGGCTGCTCTCAGCCACTCTGTCCCCAGCCTGTAGCACTGCATGGGGTTGCTGTGGCCAATGTGCAGAACCTGGCACTTGGATGTGTTCAATCTCCTGCCCTTGGACTCTGCCCATCTGTCCAGCCTGTCGAGGTCCCTCTGCAGAGCCTCTCTGCTCTCCAGCAGGTCAACTCCTGCCCCCAGCTTGAAACATTTATCACAAACCCGAGCTGGACTCAGATGCCACTGCACATGTACCCAGAGTGTGTTTTAGAAGTAGGTAGTAAGAACTACCAGACTTTCATTAATTTGGTTTCCAACCCCCCCAAAAAATCCTAAAAATAACCTTAAATATTACTTGGGCAGCCTCTAGGAGTGCTTGGCTTCTAATTAGTCATCAGGTTCTGAGAGATAATTATAGCACCACAGCAGAGGGAGTGTGAGGAATTGTGGTTCTCGTTGCTGAAGCAGAGACAATCGCTGTGAGCAGGCTCTCCAGCCTTCCAGTTGCTTTGGGAGGGTGGTGAAGGCACTGTGAAAACATCTCCACGAATTCCTAGTCTGGAGCATTAAGAGGAAATTTCTTGAAGCCCCATCAGTGGTAATTTAGCTGTCCTCCTCAACAGCTATGTCTTACTCTCCCATACTATCACAGGCTCAGAAGTGCTTATTAGTCTTTTTTCCCCAGTGTTACTAATACCCAGCTGACAACAACACTTGCATCCCCAAGGACTCATGACCTCTTTGTGACCCAAAGAGAGATGTGGAGGTGCTGGAGCCAGTGCAGAGGAGGGCAAGGAAGCTGTAAAGTAGGCTGGAGTATAAATCTGATGTAGAGCAACTGAAGGAGCTGGGGATGGTTAGTTTGGAACAGTGGAGGCTGTGGGGAGACCTCATTGCTCTCTGCAATTCCCTGAAGGGAGGTTGGAGCCAGGAGGGGGACAGCATCTTCTCCTTGATGACAAGTGACAGAACTAGAGGAAATGGTTACCAGCTGTGCCAGGGGAGGTTTAGGCTGGATGTTAGGAAATATTTCTTCACAGAGAGGGTTCTCAAACATTGGAATGGTCTGTCAAAGGCACTGGTAGAGGCATCATCCCTGGGGGGGTTTAAGCAGCATGTGGACCTGGTGCTTAGGGACATGGTTTCATGTTGACCTTTCAGTGCTGAGTTGAAAGTTGGACTGGATGATCTTGAAGGTCTCTTCCAACCAGACACACATTGTGATTCTGTGATTCTGGAAATATAACCATTGTCCTCTCTCACTTAGGGTGTGAGGGAGTGATAGGACTGGGGGGAATGGAGCAAAACTACAAGTGGGGAGATTCAGATTGGATGTGAGGAAGAAGTTCTTCCCCATGAGGGTGGTGAGAGCCTGGCACAGGTTGCCCAGGCAGGTGGTGGAAGCCTCATCCCTGGAGGTGTTTGCAGCCAGGCTGGATGTGGCTGTGAGCAACCTGCTGTAGTGTGAGGTGTCCCTGCCTGTGGCAGGAGGGTTGGAACTGGATGATGCTTGGGGTCCCTTCCAACCCTGACAATTCTAGGATTCCCTTTTATATCCTGCCTGCAAAGTCCTGTAAATAAAAAATCAATAGGTTTTCTCATCAAAATCAATAGTTTAGGAGTGGGGGGGGGGGGAGCAGGGGGCTCTCTTATTTCTCCTAGTGATTGTCCAAAAGCACTAGCATCAATATCAGCACCGTTTATGGAGAGGACTTAAGTAATTTTAAGCTCAGAGAAAATACTTGCTTTTCCAAGTACTTGGGAGCTAATCTGTCAAGTCATATCCACTCTTTGCTCAGCTTGCTTCCAATTCCCAGCAACTGTCTTAGCTGATCAGTTGTTTTGCAAACCCTGATTCTAGTCCCAGAGCTCCAGGAGCATCTTGGTTTTTCTTTTAAGCAGTCCCTTACATACTGAAAATTTCCTCACCCACCTCTGAAATCTAAATAAACATGAAGTAAAACCAATTTGATCCTAGGGCCATAGGAAAATTTCAGTGACTTCTCTTTACAGACATCTTGACAGGCAAATAAACACTGAGGTATTTTAACACTGCTTTGCTTTGTGCTGTCAGGATGAGTAACTCTGCAAGAGATGTGGAAGGACTGTGACAAATACCAGAACATCTGGGTTAGGGCCAGTTATTGTCTGAGCAAGCTAGGTTTTGAGCAAGTGATTTTCCCTCTTCTGGGTGCTGAGTGGTGAGGAATTGAGATTATAAAGGAGCAGACACTACAGGCAGCATCATGTACAGGACCCAGACACTACTAGTGGGAGAAAACACAAGGGATGATCCCTTCTGTATCCACCACTCACAGAGGTGATGGGCAAGAGCTTCTGGTGAATACCACCTCTTGGTTTGTTTTGTCAGGTGGCTTACTGGCTGCCAGAAATGTCAGTTGTCTACTCCAGTACATAAAGATGAACTCAGCACAGATTTACATGCCTGTTTGGAAGCTCTTCCTTCACTGGTGGCCACCCTGCAGAGCTGAGGCAGTATCTTCCTCAGGGTTCATATAACCCCTGGAGTAGGTGTCTGGATGGTTATCCCACCGACATCTGGCAGTCAGATGCACAGGCTGCACTGCCAGCTCTGCTCCCTGCCTACCACTCTGTGGTTTTTTGGAGAGCAGGGAACAGGGCTCACTGTTCAGTGACTGCAGAGATCCATTCCCCACGTCCTGTCGGGCTGTGGACCAGAAAGCTTTCCAAAAAGCACTCTGGAAATGGCTGAGCTGAAAGGTAATGCTGCCCTGACAGTGAAGTGATTCTTTAGCAGGGGCTTTTTTGCAAGGCTGAGCTCAGAAACAGTAGAGCTTGGGGACCAGCTGCCAAAAGCTTCCTCAATATGCCGTGTAGATGCAGGAAAGGAAAAACAGCAGGCAATGTAGAAGAGCAGCCCACATCCCACAGAGCATGCAGATGTAAATGTGAATCAAACCCACAGCACTTGGTGATCTGAGGGCACAGGGATCCCCTTTAAATTAATCTGGATGCAGGGCCTTAGGTGCAAACAAAACCCTGCCTCCCCTAAAACCTTTTCCCTCGTGTTATGTAGCTTTTTGTTACGTTAAATGATCGCTCCAGCTATCATTCCCTGACTCTGAGTTCTCTCTATTGACACCTGAGAGCTAAGTCACAGGTTGCTGAGCACTGTGAAATCAAAAGGTTTCTGACAAACAGAGAGAAATCCATAAAGCTTCCAGTTTGCTTCACTTAAACTGCCTCAACCTCTTAGAGGACACAGTGTGGTTTCCTGTATTTCAGGCCATGTACTGCTGCAGTGTGCTCCTCATTATCTTGAGGAGAAGGCTTTATCATCACAAGTCCTTGCATCTGCACTATGGCACAGAAGAATATTAAAGACATCTAGACAAAAGGTGCCAGCTGAAAAGAGATGGCTTTTGGATTTGGTCTACAGGCTGGAAGCAGCAGGGGAGGTGGTGGTGGTGGGGTGTTGGGTTTTAATCCTGTGTATGTATGAAAAACTTCAGCTGAACCAAAAGAAAAATACATGCTTTTTTTTTCCAGACTTAGAAATGTTCCTCCCTGGTACCCAAGGGAAATATTTGTGTTACTAGGGAAGACAAAACAAAAAAAGAAAGAAAAGGAAATGTTGGGAAGATGAGAGGATTACAGGCTGGATGGATAAAGCAAGAGCAACTGTATGAAATTCAACAGGGGCAAGTGCTGGGTCTTGCACCTGGGCCACGACAACCCCAAGCGATGTTACAGGCTTGGGGAAGAGTGGCTGGAAAGCAGCCCAGCAGAGAAAGACCTGGGGGTGTTGACTGACAGCCAGCTGAGTATGAAGCAGCAGTGGGCTCAGGTAGCCAAGAAAGCCAACAGCATCCTGGCCTTTGTCAGGAACAGTGTGACAAGCAGGACCAGGGAAGTGGTTGTCGCCCTGTACTGGGCACCAGTGAGGCCACATCTTGAGCACTGTGGTCAGTTTGGGGCCCTCACTACAAGGAAGACCTTGAAGTACTGGAGCATGTCCAGAGGATAAGGCTGGTGAAGGGTCTGGAGAACAGGTCTTCTGAGGAGCAGCTGCAGGAACTGGGGTTGTTTAGCCTGGAGAAAAGGAGGCTGAGAGGAGATCTTATCACTCTAGAGCCTGGCCAGCACCAGGAATAGTGTGGCCAGCAGGAGCAGGGAGGTCATTCTGCCCTGTACTCAGCACTGGTTAGGACACACCTTGAGTCCTGTGTCCAGTTCTGGTCTCCTCAATTTAAGAAGGACATTGAGACACTTGAATGTGTCCAGAGAAGGGCAACAAAGCTGGGGAGAGGTTTGGAGCACAGCCCTGTGAGGAGAGACTGAGGGAGCTGGGGTTGCTTAGCCTGGAGAAGAGGAGGCTCAGGGGTGACCTTCTTGCTCTCTACAATTCCCTGAAGGGAGGTTGTAGGCAGGTGGGGGTTGGTCTGTTCTACCAGGCAACCAGCACCAGAACAAGAGGACACAGTCTCAAGCTGTGCCAGGGGAGGTTGAGGCTGGATGCTAGGAAGAAATTCTTCCCAGACAGAGAGATTGGCCATTGGGATGTGCTGCCCAGGGAGGTGGTGGAGTCACCATCACTGGAGGTGCTCAAAAAAGGATTGGACTTGGCACTTGAAGCCATGGTTAATTGATTAGACAGGGTTGGGTGATCAGTTGGACTTGATGATATTGGAGGTCTCTTCCAACCTGGCTAATTCTGTGGTTCTGCATAGTGAGCTGAGTGTTGATCTCTTCTCCTTAGTAACAACTGAGACGCCAAGAGGAAATTACCTCAAGTTTCATCATGGGAGGTTTAGCTTGGGCGTTAGAAAAAATCTTCATCACTGAAAGGGTTCTCAAATACTGAAATTGGCTCCCCAGGGAGGTGGTAGAAGCCCTGTCCCTGGAGGTGTTACAAAGATGCAGAGATGTGGTGCTAATGGACACGGTTTAGCACCAGACTTAGTAGAGTTAGATAATAGCTGGACTTGATGATCTCAAAGATCTTTTCAACCAAAAGGATTCTGTGCTTCTAAGATTAAAATGAAAGTAGTGTCACTGAAACTACTGAGCTGCAAGAATACAGTGAAGTTAAAGTGCATATTTCAGAGCAGGGCCAGCAGAACTTTTGTCATTAACATTGGCTATGCAGTGGAGAAACACAAGGTAGCTGCAGCAGTGTTCTCTCACTGATGGAACCCTGACTTTTAAAACTGGCATTTGGATATTCACATGAGGATTTCATTTCATGATTTTCTCTTCCTCAACTGCCTTTTTTATTTCATGACATTTTGGGCTGACTACTTTTTGTCTGCTTCCCCCTACAGAGCCTCAAGCTTTCAGAGACAGAAGGTTTGGGACATGGATAATTTCTTTCTTTGAAGTCCCAGCTCCAAAATCCAACAGGTTTACCTATAAAGAGAAAAGCAAGCAAATAAAACACACATCCAAAACTCCTTCCACTTACCCAAGATGGTGTCAATGACAGCTGATTGAAGCACTGCTTATCTGAACACTGAAGTCCTTATAAAGGATAGAATTTCCTGTTTGCCAGAGAGATGCAGGTTTAAAACATCACAGACTCACAGAATGTGGGCTTGGAGGGAGACAGTGGTAGGGGTTGGGAGAGGCTTCCAGAGATCATCAAGTCCAGTCCCCCTGCCAAAGCAGGAGAAACCTAGGGAAGTCCACATAGGAACACATCCAAGAGAGTTTTGAAAGCCACAGAATTGTCAGGGTTGGAAGACACCTCAATGATCATCTAGTTCCACCCCCCCTTCCACAGGCAGGGACACTTTCCAATTAAACAGGTTGCCCAGAGCCACATCCAGCCTGGCCTTATAAACCTCCAGGGATGAGGCTTCTACCACCTCCCTGAGTGACCTGTGCCAGTGTCTCACCGCCCTCATGGGGAAGAACTTCTTCCCAACATCTAACCTGAATCTCCCCTCCTGTACCTTGGATCCATTCCCCCTAGTCCTATCACAACCTAAAAAGTCCCTCCCCAGCTTTCTTGTAGCCCTTCTCAGACACTGGAAGGCCACAATAAGGTCTCCTCAGAGCCTTCTCTTCTCCAGACTGAACAGCCCCAGCTCCCTCAGTCTGTCCTCACAACAGAGCAGCTCCAGCCCTCTGCTCATCCTCGTGGCCCTTCTCTGGACATGCTCCACCAATCACTACTCTGGAATGTGCTTTCCACAGCTCTCATCCAAAGCTCCACTTTATCAGCTAGGCTGTTATTCTCACGACTTGAGGAAGCAGAGAGCAGTGTCCTATTTCTGAGTTGTAACTGGACATGAAGCATGAGAGGCTTTCATTTCAGCAACAATGGCTTATAAAATATGGATTCCATCAAATGGGCAATTTGCTGTAAGGATTTCTATTCATAGCCCTGCCTCTCTCAGAGGACTACACTCTTCTTCAAACTGAATGTAAAAGCCTGGCTAACAAACTGAGGTTTTTTTACCCTTTCACCACAAAATTGGAATTTAGAGTGTGTATATGTATGTTTGCACCTGCAACCACCTATGGAGCCAGGCAACTGGACAAATGAGGAACAGCATTCAGCCCTTTCACAACCAACTGACAGGGCAAAGTAGCTTGCTTTTCATTTTTTAAGTTTCATATGCAAAAAAGAGAAGTCACTTTGAGGAGCTTCAGAAAACTTCATAAATAATTGTGAAGCCAGCATTACTATATTGATATAAAGACTACAGTGTTCAAACAGCTGTTTTCAATCACAGAATCACAGCACCATTCAGGTGAGAAAACATCCTCAGGATCACCAAGCCCAACCCAGAACCTTACTCTACAAGGGTCACCCCTAAATCGTATCCCCAAGCACCACATCCAAACCACCTTGAAACACAGCCAGGCTTGGGGACTCAACCACCTCCCTGGGCAGCACATTCCAAGGCCTGACCACTCTTGCCATGACAAAATGTTTCCTAATGTCCAGTCTAAATCTGCCCAGACACAGCTTGTGGCCATTCCCTCTTGTTCTATCAATAAATACCTGGAAGAAGAGACCAGCAGCAACCTCTCCACAATCTCCTTTCATGTAGTTGCAGACAGCAGTGAGGTCTCCCCTCAGCCTCCTCTTTTCCAAACTAACCATCCCCAGCTCCTTCAGTCTCTCTTCATCAGCTTTCTTGCCCTCCTCTGCACTGGCTCCAGCACCTCCACATCTCTCATGTATTGAGGTGCCCAAAACTGGACACAGTACTTGAGGTGTGGCCTCATCAGAGCTGAGCACAAGGGGACAATCATCTCCCTGCTCCTGCTGGACACAGCATTTCTGATCCAAGCCAGGATGCCATAGGCTGGGTTGGCCACATGGGCACACTGCTGCTTGTCAATTAGAGCTCCCAGGTCACTTCCAGAGAAGGGCAACAGAGTTGGTGAGGGGTCTGGAACACAAGCCCTATGAAGAGAGGCTGAGGGAGCTGGGGTTGTTTAAGCCTGGAGAAGAGGAAGCTCAGGGGAGACCTTATTGCTTTCTACAACTAACTGAAGGGAGGTTGTAGACAGGAGGGGGTTGGTCTCTTCTCCCAGGAAACCAGCACCAGAACAAGAGGACACAGTCTCAAGCTGTGCCAGGAGAGGTTCAGACTGGATGCTAGGAAGAAATTCTTCCCAGACTGAGTGATTGCCCATTGGAATGTGCTGCCCAGGGAGGTGGTGGAGTCACCATCACTGGAGGTGTTCAGGAGGAGACTTGATAGAGTGCTTGGTTGCATGGATTAGTTGATTGGGTGGTGTTGGATGATGAGTTAGACAGGATGATCTTGAAGGTCTCTTCCAACCTGGTCTGGTCTGGTCTGGTCTGGTCTGGTCTGGTCTATTCTATTCTATTCTATTCTATTCTATTCTATTCTATTCTATTCTATTCTGTTCTATTCTATTCTGTTCTGTTCTGTTCTATTCTGTTCTGTTCTGTTCCGTTCTGTTCTCTCTGCCAGCAGCTGTCCAGCAACACTTCCCCAAGCCTGAAGCATTACTTGGGGTTATTGTGACCCAAGTGCAGGACCTGGCACTTGGCCTTGTTGAAGCTCATCCTGTTAACGCTGGCCATGGATCCAATCTTTGCACGTGTGCAGCACCCACTAACATTGAGTTCAAAGCCTCCCGCGCCTAGCTCGGGTGACATTGCCCGCTCAAGCCTCTGACATCGTCACTCTCTCTGTATATAGCTAAGCCGCAGCGTCTTGTCGTGTCGCCATCTGGCGGACAAGCGGCGGAATTGCACCCTTCGTTTTTCAATCGAAATTACAGCGGTATCATAGAAAGGTAAGGGTTGGAAGGGACCTCCAGGGATCATTAATTCGGTAAATACTCTAATCGGGGGCAAAATTGTTAAATGAGACCAGCTGTAGGATATATCTCACAATCGTGCACTATAAGTTTCATATAAAATAATGATTAATGGTGATTAATATGTATATAAAATAGAGATCAATTGGTTATTAATAATTTTACTTATTCATTAAAAATTAATTTCCATCAGTGGAATGTCATATTCATCAATTAATAACCTCTTCATCACATAGAGGCATCACAGTGAATTATCTAGTGCTGTCTGTTTTCTCTCCACTTTACCATGAAGGGTGTTCTCCCAAGGAATTGCTATAAACTTTCTAAGTACTCTTGACTCCAAAGCACAAGGAAAAAAAAACCCATAACAGACCCTCAGCTGTAAACACTTGTAGATAAACTGCTATGAAGGAACGTTTAAAGCCCTTCTAAAGTCCTTGAATTTCATACACAGCCCCACAATCTTGAAGAGTAATTTTCCTATAGCTATGAAACTCCCCCCTTTAGTGATGATAAACAGACAGGCACGATGTGTAAATGATATATAATTTTAGGCTGCATTCCCCATACCATGTTATGAATCACACCACAGTTTCTGTGGTCATGCCATGCACATTTTGTTAGCCCAGGCAGCATGTGACATCTCTTACTCTGCTGGTAATCATAAACATTATGCATAGATTGTATCTGCTGCTCAAGAGAAACCTGTAATTAGTGGCCTAGCCAACCAGATCTAATGAAGAGCTAGGGTTTTCCAAGTCCTGCAAGCACACAGTAATAATAAAATGGTTTGGGTTGGAAGAGGCATCCAAAGATCATTTAGTCCACCACCACCACCCCACTCCCCCCCCCGCAGTCAGCAGGGACATCCTACACTAGATCAAGCCTGGCCTTGAATATCTGCAGGGATGGGGCCTCAGCCACCTCCCTGTGCAATGTGTTGCAATCTTCCATGATTCCATGGTGCAGAACTTGTTCCTAACATCCAATCTAAACCTCCTCCCATTTCAAACCACTGTTCCTTGTCATATCACTGCAGCCCTTTTATAAACAGTCCCTTTACAGCCTTCTTGTACGCCCCTTCAGGTATGGGAAGGATGCTATTAGATCTCCCTGCAGCCTTCCCTTCTCCAGGCTGAATAACCCCAGCTCCCTCAGCCTGTCCTTGTAGCAGAGGTGTTCCAGCCCCTGATATTTTTGTGGCACTCCTCTCTCTGGACCCACCCCATCAGGTCCATGTCTTTCCTGTGCAGAGAGTTCCAGAGCTGGACACGGTACCCCAGATGGTAACAAAGGGGTGGGAGCAATTTCTTAAATCATAGAATGGTGTTTGGTTGGAAGGAACCTTAGAGATCACTCTCCACCATGGGCAGGGATGCCTCTCAAGTAGACTCATCTGCTCAAGGCCTCACCCAACACGGCCTTGAAAACCCCCAGGGAGCAGGCAGCCACAACCTCTCTGGGCAGCATATTCCTGAGTCTCACTACCCTTGTGCTGAAGAACTTCTTCCTAAGATCCAGTCTAAGCCTACTCCCCCTCATCTTCAAACTGTTCCCCCTTGTCCTATTGCTAGACACCCTGATGAAAAGTCTCTCTTCACCCTTCCTGTGGGATTCTGTCAGGTATTGGAAGGTAGCTCTGAGGTCCTTATTATCACAAGAACTCTGCATCTATTACTACAGACATATTAATGTTGCAGTGCATAGATGCACACTGCTTCTCTTGCAAGCATTAGTGAACCATATTAATTCTGTGGACCAAACTGGGTTGTACCCTGGATTTCTTTTTTGCTTAGCAACACTTGCTAATATTGAATGAATCCAGAAGAAAAGATAACTCAGCAAGGGTGATGTGGGAAGTATACTTCTGAATATTGAATATTGAATGGATCCAGAGGTAAAGATAACTCAGCAAGGGTGATGTGGGAAGTATACTCTTATGCTGAATATTTGTTTGTGCCTTTAAAAAGGTACAGATGCAGATCTGTCCCTTTTGTACACATGCACACATTCTTTCATTGTCAGAAAAAGCAACACTGCTTATTCCATTCTGAAGCAAAGAGGAGAGCTGTGGTCCTTCAGATGATGCCCTGGGGATCTGCTGCAGGACTGGAGCATGCACACTGGCTCACTACTGATGAGTAGCTTCCGCTTTTACCTGCATTGCAAAAGGTTCCACCCCTCCTGCTCTCAGCTCTCCATACACCCCACCTTTTGACTCTTGGGGCTGGCTGCTTTCCCACTAGGCAACAGGAACACCAGCTGCTCTGGAGCCTGCCCCAGCCATCCACTGAGTCCCCTGACTCACCCAATTACTTTTAATCACAGACTTGGTTTGACATGTGGGGTTCTCTGATCTGACAGCTAAAACAATTGGCAAGAAGACTATCAAATGCAGGTGCCAGCAGAACATAGCTCTGGCTCCCGTAGCACTGCAGCCTCTCCACATAGTTCATCACTTTATTGTGTCATGGATGCACATTCTTACAAGTCATCATCAGTGTCTTGCACCTGTAAAGCATTTAAATTAGTTAATGGCTTTCCTTATGCACTAAGCATGAATGCCAGCGCTTGTCACTGGCAGCCTCATGCAGTTTGTTCATGCAACATACCTTTGAACACTGTGTTTGGTTTCCAGCCCCTTCAGGTGTCCTGCAGACTCAGAGCAGATATAGAGGGCAGACATCCTGCTCCTTAGGCCTTTATCAAGCTGTTTATCAGTGACACTCCCAGGCACTCTGGTGGTTCAACTGCATAGCTGTAACAGATTTCCTGCTCTCCAGGCCTGCCTGGTATGGCTTTGGCCTACATTCTAAGGTGATACTTCTCAGAAGCAGTTTATTATCTGAAATAGAATTTGAAGTATCTTGCACAGAAGCCATTTCCACAGCCCCATGTGCTCCTGGAGCAAAGGCTAAGTTTCGCTTTGGAATACTCAGGAGAGTCTTAGACCCAGACAACCACCAATAGCTGCATTTCACCTCTCTTTTGCTGAGATGGATGGAAAGTGAACCTTTCTGAATCTGGGCCTCTTTCCTGTTCCCACAAGATTACAGAACACACAGGCAAGCTTAGTTTGCTCCTCGGCTCTCGACCCTGCAGGCAGTGACTCTCAGAGATGTGCTTATTAGAATGGTTTAAGACATTATCACTTCTCAGGTTGAAGCTCTGCCCCTGGCCAGCAGATTGCTGCAAGGAATGTTGAGGTTAGAGGTGAGGCTGGTTTGCACTGAGATAACAGCTATGACTTGGGATAGCAGATACACAAACAGACGTCCTGTTCTACCACGGAGACACTAAGCTCTGTGAAGGAGTCTGGCATGCTGCTGTCAGCAGTGATCTCTCCAAATGTATTCACTTCAATCCACCAGATATTACTTGTCAAAACCTCTAGAAGCTCAGATAATTTTATATGGGCTGACTGATAGGTCTTGTTTGTCTTGTTCAGGGCTACTTGCATATGTAAACCTGCTTGCTTGACTAGACCTGTTTGGCATGAAGACTGAAGTCTGCTGGATGGTTTTGCCATGCCAAACCTGTCTAACTAAGACATTTATCCAGTTGTGGGAGAACAAGGCCTAAGCCCAAGCGTGCCACTCACCCTGACAAGTCCAACTGACACTGAAAAAGACATTTGACAAGAACAGGGCAAGTCATTGTAAATGACAAGCTATGTGCTTAAGCCTAACCCAAAGCCCATGAATATAATTTAGCATATCTAGCAGCAACAGTTTACAGGAATTAAATACTATCTCCACCAGGATGATTAAGGGAATGGAACACCTTCCATACGAGGAGAGAATGAGGGAGCTGGGGCTCTTGAGCTGAGAGCAGAGGAGACTGAGAGGTGACCTCATCAATGTTTATAAATATATAAAGGGTGAGTATATAGAGGATGGAGCCAGGCTCTGCCTGGTGGTGCCCAATGACCGCACAAGGGGTAATGAGTGGTAGTTGAGGCATAGGAAGTTTCACATAAATATGAGGAAATTTTTTTTCCCTGTGAGGGTGACAGAGCCCTGGAACAGGCTGCCCAGGGAGGGGGTCATGGAGTCTCTCTCTCTGGAGATATTCAAAACTGCCTGGATGTGTTCCTGTGTAATCTGGTGTAGGTATTCCTGCTCTGCCAGGGGGGTTGGACTGGATGAGCTTTCGAGGTCCCTTCCAGCCCCTGAAATTCTGTGATTCTGTGAAAAGATGATGAGAGCAAAACTATGAGGTGTTTGACAGGTCTGGAGTAGGTGCAAAAATTAAAGCTGGACTTCAAGTTCTACTCTTATCTGAAATAGAATAGAATAGAATAGAATAGAATAGAATAGAATAGAATAGAATAGAATAATAGAATAAACCAGGTTGGAAGAGACCTTCAAGATCATTGTGTCCAACCCATCAAGCAATCCAACACCACCTAATCAACTAACCCATGGCACCAAGCACCCCATCAAGTCTCCTCCTGAACACCTCCAATGATGGTGACTCCACCACCTCCCCGGGCAGCCCATTCCAATGGGCAATCACTCTCTTTGTATAGAACTTCTTCCTAACATCCAGCCTAAATACAGTGCCTGCAAAGAATTACAGGGGGAAATAATAATAACAAAATAATAACAACAGAGAAAAAAAATCCCCTGCAGAATTGAAGCCCCACCAAAACACAAAAAAAAGAGATAAAAGCTTGAAAGGCTAAACAAAAAAAAAAATGTCATTTTCAGTGTTCTTGAATGCACATTCAGCATTTTTCTTCTTGGTAATGAAATGACCATCTCAGCTTCAGCATTACTAGCCTGCATGGTTGCAGAGGAGCCAGAAAATGACATTTTCAAAGGCTTGGTATTTAGATAGCAGATAAAACCGGATCACCTATCTGGATGTTCCCAAGTTTATCTTCTTAAGAGAGGTTGCTATGAACTCTTTGAAGGTCTCAACAGCTCAAATTCATCAGGAAAGAACAGTAAAAAGAAAGTAACCTTGTTTCCAAGTTTGCTTTGCAGAACCGTGGCCTGTTTTCCCTGCTATCTGTGCAGCCGTCCATGGTTGCTGGAGACATTTAAGTCTACCGGCAGCCAGGCTCACACAGTCCTCTGCAGATTTATTTTTAACACAGGGAAAACTGAAAGCCACCGAGGGCTGAACTTCTTTCTATGTAAGATAGGGAGGCAATAAGGCATTTTTTGGGGGGAGGCTGCTGCTTACAACAAAAGTCGATTGGGCAGTTTCCACACCAGCGATGCCAACTGTGTCAGAATTAACTGGAGCCACGGAAAGGATCTCAGAGCGTTTTGAAGGGAGGTCTAAAGGCACTGCAAGACAACTGAGTGCAACGTGCTGAAAAGCCGAGGCAGTAGTGATCAGCTACCAATGTGTAACATCAACAACCCCTGGATCAGACGTGGGGATCAAAATACAGGCACACCAAGACAGCGACCGACTTAGGTCGTTATCACCTAACGGAAATTTACTAACTACAATTCGTGGAAAAATGCGGTGTTATCAATTAAACACTGGAAAATAAAGTACAAAAATATTTTGCTATGCTAGGAATGTTTATTTTCCTACCAACCAGCTCATTGTTTTCAAGGATTGCACTCCCAGTACCGCCATGGCGCGCACACAGCAATGCTAGCAATGTGGAACAGAAGCTGGACATCTCACTTGCACCCAAAATGGAAAGTACAGCAGAAGAATTTGTGTTGTTTTACCCTCTGAGAGCGGATTAGCAGCCCTCTGTTACTGTTTATTTTAAGTCTGAAGCTCTAGCAGAACGTAATGCCTTCAGGAAGCTCCCTACGGACTTAAGCAGCTGTTCCCGCAACTGACCGACCCGAGGCTCTCCGGCCCGTCTTCAGCGCTGCTTCATCCTTGGGCAGTTTGGAAGAGCCAGACCTAACCGCACAGAGCGCTGTCAGAAAGTGTGAAGGCGTTTTTGCTTTCCGCCGCACATTCAGCCTCGCAAAACTCATGGAAGAGCTAAAAGGATGCTTGACGAATTCACTCTGGAGCTTTGTCTCCCGCAACTCCTAGGACCCGGTACCTCCCCCCCGTCCAGCATCCCTTCCAGCTGCACGGGGCTCCCGCCGCGGTGGAACCCAGCCTCCGGGAGCCTCCCCCGGCCGCCGCCTCTGCGCGGACACGCGGCCTGCCTCCGCGGTGCGGCGCTGCAGCTGCTGCTGCCGCCGCCGCCGCCACCCGTCCGGCTACGCGGCGGCTCCGTGGGCGCGGAACCGGCGTCCGGCCCGCGATCGACAGCGGTTTTGATTTCTTTGTTCTCTTCCTAACGATACCAAACTTATTTCCTCCTGCCCTGGCCAGCGCCGCTTCTCGCCGGCCGCCCGCCCCGGCCGCTGGTTCGCGGGCGGCCCGGGACGGTGGCGGCGGCGGAGGCGGGGGGCGGCCGGCGGGCGGCCCCGATTGGCGCAGCCGGCGCACGTGGGGCCGCCCTCACGCCTCGGCGCTGGCAGCGCGGCGGCCGCCGCCGTGGGGCACGGCACGGGTACTCCGCTCCGCGCGGGGATCCGCGCACCGTCCGCGCCGCTGCGGAGAGAAGAGTACAGCCGGCACGGCGGGAAGGTAGGTGACGGCAGCTGCTGTGCTGCGGGTCGCGGACTCTGTGTGGGGTGGATGCGGAGAGGGGGGGCTGCACCTACCGGGATCTTTTCGCGGTCGCCTCGTGGGGGCTAGTGGCTGCCACGGCATCCGCGGGAGGAGTTCCCTAAGGAAGCCGGGCAGCGCGTTCACGATTAACTCCACTGTGTCGCCCCGATCCTAGCTCCGTGAGCGCCGTGGGCGCCCCGGGGGTGTCGGAGCGAGGCAGCTGGGACTGCGCCCTCGAGAGGAGGCGGCTGTTTCCCCGCCGCGGGGCGCGAACGGCCTCCGCCGGAGCCCACGGAGCTCTGCGGCCGCGGAGCGCCGTGCGCCGGGCGACTAAGGTGAGACGGGGAGTGCTCCTGGTTGCGCAGCCCTTCTTTCCTCGCCGTCGGAGGCTGTGGGAGGGGGCGGCGGGGTGCGTTTCGCTCCTGCAGGTCCCCCCTCTTTTTCTTAGCAGGAGGCTTTGCTCTGCTAGTGGCCCGGAGAGGCTGTGCGCTGTGTCTGTGCCCCCGGCGCTCCTCCGGGGGAGATTCTCGGGCTGGTGAAGAGCAGCACGAAACTGGCCAGCAAGCGTTTAGCGGATCTAGTGGTCTCCTTCCAAGACAGTGTTTGAGGAGTAACCTTGACAGCCCAGTAAACAGTCACTGCTGCGTTCTCTGCCTTCTGATCGAGCTAGTTTTGCTGATGGGAAAGTAAAACTCTCAACATCTGCCTTCGTTATGCTCTTGTGTTGCACTGATGCTGCTGAAGTCTGAAGTTCAGGGAGATATTTGCCTTTTTTTTCTTGTTTTTATGGAAGTGTGTGATTCTTTTTTTCATCTTACTTTGCCCTCTGTCAAACAGAGCAGGTTGTGTTTTGGGAATTACATCACTTTGTAAGTCCCTCTATCTATTTCTGAACCCAAGCTGCATGTTAGGATGTCTTCAGCTTGGCTGTTTTCGTGAGTCAGAGCCAGCATTGCTGCTCTTCATTGCACGAGCAGGCTCCACAGACCCATGACACCTCTTTTAAGAGTGCTAAGAGTTGTTGCTCATGTGATGGGGATCATCTGGCATCTTTGTGCTTAATGGTACTGAGGCGGGCAGGACCTGATCGTTTTCCATCCTGAAACACTGGAAGGTAGCATTTTGGTACTCTCAATTAGAACATGGCATCAAAGCTGCAGCATCAAACTGTAGAGGAGGTCTGTGACCTGCTGTCTCTTTCTATGAGAGGACTAAGCAGAGGACAGGGAAGTTGTACCTTGCTGGTGATGCATTAAGTTAGCAAGTCATGGGGTTCTTTTCTGTGTTGTTCGTTTCCAAGTACCCTTTCACTCTTGAAGTTGCATGTCACTGAGGCCTTAAAAATTACAGACATGGTGGTTTTAGAAGTAATGAACACAAAAATACTTGTGGTAGATGAGGAGTGTGAATAATCATGATGGTGGGTTGGGAGAAGAGAAGGCTTCAGAGTGACCTAATAGCAGCCTTCCAGTACCTGAAAGGGGCTGCAAGAAGGCTGCAGGGGGACTGTTTGCAAAGGCCTGCAGTGATAGATCATGGGGCAATGGCTTCAAAGTGGAGAGGAGGATATTTAGATTGGATGTCAGGAACAAGTTCTTTACCATGAGGGTAATCCAACACTGGAACAGGTTGCCTGGGAAGGTCGTGTGGGCCCTATCCCGGGATACGTTCAAGGTCAGGCTCAACAAGGCTCTGAGCAGCCTGATCTAGTGGAGGATGTCCCTGCTGACTGCAGGGGGCCTGGACTAGATGACCTTTGACAGTGCCTTCCAACCAAACCATTCTATGATACTATGAGCAAGAGTCCCTTTTCATTCTATTCTTTTCAGTCATTTCCTTCAAGAGGTGTGGCTCGACTTTGGGCAATCTGATCTAGATGGGGATGCCCCTGCTTACTGCAGAGGGGATTGGACTCGATGACCTTTGGAGGTCCCTTCCAACCCAGACCATTCTGCGATTCCCTCCCCCGCCTTGTGAAATCTGCAGGGATTTTACAGTTTCTTACCCTGAGCAGGAATGATTCCTCTGTGGAGCTGATGGTGTTCTGCTTGATAAATTACTTGGAAAAGGTCTCTATCAGTGAAATGTTTCAGGGCCTTTCTGTCTGGGGGAATGCAGTTATGGTGTTGTCACGCCACACTAATTTCCCTTGTGCATGCTCTTGATTTTCTTTAAGACCATGCCTTAAAGGTTGGATGGCCTGTTGAAAGATAGCACTAAGATAAATCAATAAAACAAGAAAAAAAGAAATACCACGACATTTTCAGAGTCAGAGCACCCTTTTGGAACTTAGCCCAATCACCATTTTGTGATAGCTTCCCCAGGTGAAGGAGCTTCCAGATGGAAAATGTCTGTGAAGAGTTGTGCTATGAAAAATAGGGGCTAGTTTGACCCCCAGGTAAGGCTGTTTGCTGTAGGACTGAAATTGGTGTAGGGGCTGGTTTGACCCCCAGGTAAGGCTGATTGGTGTAGGACTGAAGTTGGTTTAGGGTCTGTTTTTACCCCCAGGTAAGGCTGTTTGCTGTAGGACTGAAGTTGGTGTAGGGGCTGGTTTGACCCCCAGGTAAGGCTGTTTGCTGTGGGACTGAAGTTGGTGTAGGGGCTGGTTTGACCCCCAGGTAAGGCTGATTGGTGTAGGACTGAAGTTGGTTTAGGGGCTGTTTTTACCCCCAGGTAAGGCTGTTTGCTGTGGGACTGAAGTTGGTGTAGGGGCTGGTTTGACCCCCAGGTAAGGCTGTTTGCTGTGGGACTGAAGTTGGTGTAGGGGCTGGTTTGACCCCCAGGTAAGGCTGTTTGCTGTAGGACTGAAGTTGGTGTAGGGGCTGGTTTGACCCCCAGGTAAGGCTGTTTGCTGTGGGACTGAAGTTGGTGTAGGGGCTGATTTGACCCCCAGGTAAGGCTGTTTGCTATAGGAAAGTCGGTGTAGGGGCTGGTTTGACCCCCAGGGAAGGCTGTTTGCTGTAGGACTGAAGTTGCTGTTAACTGCTCATCTCCATTTCATTTATCTTCAAGTTCCTGAGTGTCCCTCTAGCCGTGGTCAGAACCTGAACAGCTAGATTCAGGAAAGGGTGATGATAACATAATAATGTGTGCTATAGACGGCACCAAGATAAATATTTTACTACTGTTGTGGGTTTTTTTTACAGGTTTATATTCAGATCACCTCACTCTTGGCCTGTGTGTGGGATTTTTAGATTATTTTTATGTTATCCTCACTGTCTATTTATAAAATCCTCAGGATGAAAGGGGTTCCTCCCCTCCCAGATGGAGATTTTTTCATTACACTACTTCAGGCAGTTTATCCTGGAAGCTCACCTCTTAAATAAGATGAATTCGTCAATTAGATGCTTTTCCTTTTCTCTTTTTTTTTTTTCCCCTCTTTTCTTTTTTCCCCTCTTTTCTTTTTTCCCTCTTTTCTTTTTTCCTCTTTTTTCCTCTTTTCTCCTCTTTTCTTTTTTCCTCTTTTCTTTTTTCCTCTTTTCTTTTTTCCTCTTTTATTTTTTCCTCTTTTCTTTTTTCCTCTTTTCTTTTTTCCTTTTATTTTTTCCTCTTTTCTTTTTTCTTTTCTTTTTTTGTCTTTCCTTTTTTCCTCTTTCCTTTTTTCCTCTTTCCTTTTTCCTCTTTCCTTTTTTCCTCTTTCCTTTTTTCCTCTTTTCTTTTTTCCTCTTTTCTTTTTTTTCTTTTCTTTTTTTGTCTTTCCTTTTTTTCTCTTTCCTTTTTTTCCTCTTTCCTTTTTTCCTCTTTTCTTTTTTCCTCTTTTCTTTTTTCCTCTTTTCTTTTTTCCTCTTTCCTTTTTTCCTCTTTCCTTTTTTCCTCTTTCCTTTTTTTGTCTTTCCTTTTTTTCCTCTTTTCTTGTTTTCCTCTTTTCTTGTTTTCATCTTTTCTTGTTTTCCTCTTTTTTTTGTTTCCTCTTTTTTTTGTTTCCTCTTTTCTTTGTTTCCTCTTTTATTTTTTCCTCTTTTCTTTGTTTCCTCTTTTCTTTGTTTCCTCTTTTCTTTTTTCCTCTTTTCTTTGTTTCCTCTTTTCTTTTTTCCTTTTCATTTTTTTCCTCTTTTCATTTTTTTCCTCTTTTCATTTTTTCCTCTTTTCATTTTTTCCTCTTTTCATTTTTTCCTCTTTTCATTTTTTCCTCTTTTTTCCTCTTTTCATTTTTTTCCTCTTTTCCTTTTTTTCCTCTTTTCCTTTTTTTCCTCTTTTCCTTTTTTTCCACATTTTTTCCTCTTTTCCTTTTTTCTCTTTTCCTTTTTTCCCTCTTTTCCTTTTTTCCCTCTTTTCCTTTTTTCCCTCTTTTCCTTTTTTTCCTCTTTTCCTTTTTTCCTTCTTTTCCTTTTTTCTCTCTATTCTCTTCCCCCCCCCACCTCCCCTTTCTTTCCTCTTTACTTTCCACCGTAAATCTGTACAAAAGTGCCAAGGTCATCCCAAAGTGTTTAATCTCAGTTTTGGAAGCTGTATTTGGATAACATGACGGTGAGACATAATTGATTCCTCCTGGTTTGAGCGAAGCAGGAGTGCTATAGCTGCCGTGTGTACAGACACAAATCAAGAGAACCCTTGATTTGCTCAGCCCTTGACTGGCAGTCTCTAGTGATGTCTGGAATTTCAGAAATAGATGAATTGGTGTTGGAGGCAGAGATGTTGAATTCTTCACTGGATAGAAGTGTGTTTAAGTTCAGGCTTTTGGTTTGACTGTTGTTGTCTGGAGCCAAAAATTAGGGAAAATCCACTGTCGTGTTGGTTCTAATAGGCATCCCCTGATTGTTCCTGGTTGCTTTTTCTGTAGCATTCTTTATTTATACAAATCTTTCATGAGGAACAATTAAACATTTTTTATTATTTTTTTTACATCCCAGACATTTATTTTTTTAACTTGGGCAAAGGGGGAGCAAAATAATAACGATTCAAACCAAGAAGTATGTTAACAAGAGAAGGGTCTGCTGGTTTTCCTCCCCAAATGATGTCATTGATCATTTAGACTGTGATGGGAAGGGGAGAGCTCTGGTTTTTAGGGAGGTGGAAGGACATTGTCTATACATGTGTGTGTTTAGGAGTTTCTGATTTTTCTCTGTAGATTAATTGCAATGCAATGACAGGAGTCCCAATGGAAAAAAAAAGCCCAAACTGCCAAACCCCAAACCCTGTACATTTCTGATCTGTAACATTTAGATTACCTCAATAAAACAGAAGTATTATCATAGGCTCATAGAATTGAGTTAATCCATAATTGAATTAATCCATAATCCTTTGGTTTTGGTGTTCTCCTGGTGTTGATAGTTCTTAACTTAGAATCATAGAATTGTTAGGGTTGGAAGGGACCTCAAGGATCAGCCAGTTCCAACCCCCCTCCCACAGGCAGGGACACCTCACACTACAGCAGGTTGCTCACAGCCACATCCAGCCTCCAGGGATGAGGGTGCCACCACCTCCCTGGGCAACCTGTGCCAGTCTCTCACCACCCTCATGGGGAAGAACTTCTTCCTAACATCCAATCTCAATCCACCCAGTTCCAGTATTATTCCATTCCCCCTAGTCCTGTCATAACCTGACACCCTCAAAAGTCCCTCCCCAGCTTTCTTGTAGCCCCCTTCAGATACTGAAAGGCCACAATTAGGTCTCCTTGGAGCCTTCTCTTCTTCAGACTGAACAACCCCAGCTCCCTCAGTCTGTCCTCATAGCAGAGCAGCTCCAGCCCTCTGCTCATCCTCGTGGCCCTTCTCTGGACATGCTCCAGCACCTCCACATCCTTCCTGTACTAGGGGCTCCAGAACTGGACACAGTACTCCAGGTGTGGTCTCAGCAGAGTGGAGCAAAGGGGGAGAATCACCTCCCTCGACTTGCATTTAAGATTGCAGGATGGTGCAGAATTCCTACAAAGGGCCGTGAGCATGAGTCACTAACAGTCTTGCTGTCAGGAGTTGATAGGGCTTAAAGTCCAGCACTGAAAGCTAAACTTTTTTTATCCCCCTGCCCTTTAAACCTGGCTGTAGTCATGCTGTAGACTCGGGGAGCAGTGCCAGCATCACAGGTCTTTTTTTATTTCCTCCTGACTTGGCTATCTTGTGTGGTAAATTTCAGATGCTTCCCTTTCATTGTCTTCTCTTAGAGATTGCATGTGACATTTTTGTGTCTATGAAGTTTTGAAGTAGCATAAAACTTGTGGTGTAATTACAGTCATATCTGTTAAGGACAGGAGAAGCACCCAAGTTAAATGTCTGTATGAAACACTTTGAATTGTGAGAGACTTTACATAAAAGGTTTTTAAGTAGATTCACTTTGTCTTGTGTCTCTGCATAAACCAGTTCTGTTAAACCTACATCAGTGATAAATCATAGAAGCATAAAATGGTTGGAATTGAAGGGGATCTTAAAGATCATCTGGTTTCAATTTGCATGCCCTGGGCAGGAACACCTTCCACTAGACCAGCTTGCTCAAAGCACAGTTTAACTTGGCCTTAAAGGAATGGAGCATCTGCAGTCTCTCTAGGCAGCCTGTTCCAGTGTCTTGCCATCCTCACATTGAAGAACTCCTTCCTACTATCTAATCTAAATCTACCCTCTTTCCATTTAAAACTGTTACCCCTTGTTCTGTCACTACATTCTCTGATTCATTTTGTCTCCCTATCTTTCCTGTAGGCCTCATTTAGCTACTGGAAGGCTGCTAGTAGGTCTCCCTGGAGCCTTCTTTTCTGCAGGCTGAACATCTCCAGCTGTCTCAGCATGTTCCCATAGGGTAGGTGTTCCAGCCCTCTGATCATCTTTGTGACCCTCCTCAGAACTTGCTCCAACAGGTCTGTGTCATTGGGGGTTGGACTAGGTGACCTTTGGAGGTCCCTTCTAACCCAAGTCATTCTATGATTCATACACTGGAGGCCCCAGAGCTGTAGTCACGATTCCAGGTGGGATCTCATGTGAGCGGAACTGAGGAGCAGGATCACTTCCCTTGACCTGCAGGTCACACTGCTTTTGCTGCAGCCCAGAATGGAATGCAGCTTTTCATCCACCCCAGGTCCTTCCCTGCAGGGCTGCTCTCAATAATAAACTTGGTTTGAATTGGATTTCAGTGCAAGAAGTTAACATACTCCCAACTCCATGTGAAGATGAACCAAAATTAAGTCTGGTTAAATCGCCAGTGAAACTGTGCTGCTGTGGAAACAATTCCTTTTCCTTGAGGCATAGCCATAAGGTACAATCAGAAATGTGACTTTCATGGAATTTGCTGCTTGCCTGCAATTCATCTGTGGAAAAGTTCTTAGCTATACTTAGGAGGTTTTCTTTTCTGTGCTGGCCAGCAAGTGGTTTTTGTTCATACAGCTTTCTTTTGGGTCTCCTTTTCACAGGCAATTCTATGCTGGGCATGCAGGCTGTTTAGGAACACATACTTTTGTGTCTTGCAGTTCCTTTCTTACAGAAGCCAGCCAGTAATTTCCTAAGTTTGCTTACCTTTATTTTTTTTCCCCCAGGATTGTAAAGTCTTTCAGTTCCAGTTTCTACCTTGCCACTAGCCTGTGTATTTTGGAGGAGGGGAAGGACAAACATTTGGCCATATGGAATCCACACTTGGAAAGCCTGTCTTGGTAATTTATAGAAGTTCTAGGATGTTTACAAGCTTCCTCTTGGATTGTTTGCCTTTGTGGGCCATTACTTGAGCATATCAGCTTGCTTCATTTAAAGAGATGGAATGCACGTTGCCTGGTGTTGGTCATATATGGAAAGAATATGATAGTAGTAGTATCGTAGTAGTATCAGTCAGGGTTGGAAGGGACCACAAGGATCATCTAGTTCCAACCCCCCTGCCATGGGCAGGGACACCTCACACTAGATCAGCCTGGCCAGAGCCTCATCCAGCCTACTCTTAAACACCTCCAGGGATGGAGCCTCAACCACCTCAATGACACCAAGCTGGGGACAGGAGTTGATCTGCTGGAGGGTAGAGAGGCTTTGCAGAGAGACCTCGACAGGCTGGACAGATGGGCAGAGTCCAAGGGCATGAGATTTAACGCATCCAAGTGCCGGGTTCTGCACATTGGCCACAACAACCCCATGCAGTGCTACAGGCTGGGGTCAGAGTGGCTGGAGAGCAGCCAGGCAGGGAAGTTCAGGCTGGAGGTCAGGAGGAAGTTTTACACGGAGAGAGTGATTGCCCATTGGAATGGACTGCCTGGGGAGGTGGTGGAGTCGCCGTCACTGGAGGTGTTCAGGAGGAGACTTGACAGGGTGCTTGGTTACATGGATTAGTTGATTGGGTGGTGTTGGGTGATAGGTTGGACGCGATGATCTTGAAGGTCTCTTCCAACCTGGTTTATTCTATTCTATTCTATTCTCCCTGGACAACCCATTCCAGGGCTTCACCACTCTCATGGGGAAGAACTTCCTCCTCACCTTCAGTCTGAATCTCCCCACCTCCAGCTTCATTCCATTCCCCCTAGTCCTATCACTACCTGAGATCCTGAGCAGTCCCTCCCCAGCCTTCTTATAGGCCCCCTTCAGATCCTGGAAGGCCACAATGAGGTCACCTTGGAGCCTTCTCTTCTCCAGACTGAACAGCCCCAACTTTTTCAGTCTGTCCTCATCAGTTACAGATCATTGTAACTCTGTTAGAGTGAGGCCCTGTTAGTTCATTTATTTTCTTGAGCTTGCATGGCTGGTTTCTGACACCAGTAAAAAGCATCCAAATGTTCTGATACACTCAGAGAGCTTAGTGTCTAGTTTGTTATTATCTTTGTGACTTAGATACATTCCTCTTAATTATTTTTGTGGAGTAGGAGTTTGCTCCCAGTAGATTAAGAGTCAACTCTACCATCTAGTAGTCTTTGTTAGTCTCTAGGACTCCATAGAATCAGAATGCTCTGGGTTGGAAGGGACCCCCAAAGGTCATCTAGTCCAACCCTGCTGCAGTCAGCAGGGACATCTTCCAATAGATCAGGTTGCTCACAACCTTGTCAAGCCACACCTTGAAGATTTCAGGGATTCAGCCTCAACTACCTCCCTGGGCAACCAGTTCCAATGTTCTACCACACTCATGTTAAAGAACTTGTTCCTCACATCCAATCTAAATCTCCTCTTCTCTCATTCCAAACCGTTACCCCTCATCCTATCACTGCAGGCATTTGCAAACAGTCCCTCTGCAGCCTTCTTGTAGCCCCCTTCAGGCACTGTCAGGCTGCTATTAGGTCTCCCTGGAGCCTTCTCTTCTCCAGGCTGACCAGCCCCAGCTCCATCAGCTTGTCCTTGTAGCAGAGGAGTTCCAGCCCCAAGATAATTTTTATGGCCCTTTTCTGGACCCTCTCCATAAGGTTCACCTCCTTCTTGTACTGAAACTCAGAATTCACAACTTAGCTTTGTCATTTCAAAACATATACTTACACCAAAGCACAAGAAACCCAGGAGGTCACAGAACAGCTGAGTGTGGATGTGACTTCTGGAGGTAGCTTTTCTTTGTTTCTTTAGGGAGACAAAGAAAAGAAATTGCTGCTTGTAAATATAGGTGCTCACTAGTTAAGAGGGAATACCAAACATACCTTTTGTTCCTTTCCTTTTGTTATGCAAGCAGACAAGTAAGTGAGGCCGGAGGGGGATTCAAAGATGAAGTGGAGTTCTTGGCTACTAGACTTAAACCTTTAACATCTTTCTGAGCCATCTTAAGTTGTATGCAAACTATTTATTTGTGGCTTGTTTAATATAGAAGTTCACCTTTGGTATAAACATGCTTTTAGTATGTTAGAATAGAATTAACCAGGTTGGTTGAGATCGAGTCCAACCTATCACCCATCACCATCTAATCAACCAAACCATGGCACCAAGTGCCCCATCCACTCTCTTCCTAAACACCTCCAGTGATGGTGACTCCACCACCTCCCTGGGCAGCACATCCCAATGGCCAATCTCTCTTGCTGGGAAGAATTTCTTCCTAACATCCAGCCTAAACCTCCCCTAGCACAGCCTGAGACTGTGTCCTCTTCTTGTGGTGCTGGGTGCCTGGGAGAAGAGACCAACTCTCAGCTGGCTGCAACCTCCCTTCAGGCAGTTGTAGAGAGCAATAAGGTCTCCTCTGAGCCTCCTCTTCCCCAGGCTAAGCAACCCCAGCTCCCTCAGTCTCTCCTCACAGGGCTGTGCTCCAAACCCCTCCCCAGCTTTATTGCCCTTCTCTGGACACCTTCCAGCAACTCAACATCTTTCCTAAACTGAGGGGCCCAGAACTGGACACAGGACTCGAGGTGTGGCCTAACCAGTGCAGTATACAGGGGCAGAATGACCTCCCTGCTCCTGCTGGCCACACTGTTCCTGATGCAGGCCAGGATGCCATTGGCTCTCCTGGTGGCCTGGGCACACTGCAGGCTCATGTTCAGCCTATTATCAACCAGCACCCCCAGGTCCCTCTCTGCCTGGCTGCTCTCCAGCCCCTCTGACCCCAGCCTGTAGCACTGCATGGGGTTGCTGTGGCCAATGTGTAGAACCTGGCACTTGGATGTGTTCAATCTCATGCCATTGTTTAAGGAAGAGTTGCTCTTGACTGGTTTTAGTAAAACTCCAGCTTAATAGAATAGCAATCATCTGGCCCTTAGGTTTTGAACACATCAGTTTTGCTGTAGCCTGTATGCCTTTGCAGCTCTTCAGAAGTGGCTGTCAAAGGAGCAAAGAATGACTCAACAGCATGTGAAATGGTGGATACTTTCCACAGGGCTGGTAATGGAGTATGATCTGCATTTAAAAAAATGCAAACCAGGCTGAACATTTGCATGGGCTTAATATCTTGTCATTTTTTTTTCTGGATGACAAACTGGTTAGGCTACATTAATGTAGCATGCTGAGCTCCCTTGAAGGTAGGATATTCAGATCACTTTCAGTTCACCAGGGCTTTGAAATATGCACACAGCAATTCCTGGTTGAAATGTGGGGTTTGAAATTCTTGGTGGTGATTTAACCCCAGTGGAAATTAAAGAAAAAGCTGTGGCTGACTTACTTGGGATTTAAACACAGCAGCTAAGAGTGCTTTGTCCCATGGAGTTGCTTTACTTTTCTCTCTCCTATCTGTTTAGGTAGATTTAGGACATTCCTGTAGTAAGTCCTGTACTCAGCACTGGTTAGGCCATACCTTGAGTCCTCTGTCCAGTTCTGGGCCCCTCAGTTTAAGAAAGATGTTGAGTTGCTGGAAGGTGTCCAGAGAAGGGCAATAAAGCTGGGGAGGGGTTTGGAGCACAGCCCTGTGAGGAGAGGCTGAGGGAGCTGGGGTTGCTTAGCCTGGAGAAGAGGAGGCTCAGGGGAGACCTTCTTGCTGTCTCCAACTCCCTGAAGGGAGGTTGTAGCCAGGTGGGAGTTGGTCTCTTCTCCCAGGCAACCAGCACTAGAACAAGAGGACAAAGTCTCAAGCTGTGCCAGGGGAGGTTTAGGCTGGATGTGAGGAAGAAATTCTTCCTAGAAAGAGAGTTTGGCCATTGGAATGTGCTGCCCAGGGAGGTGGTGGAGGAGTCACCATTGCTGGAAGTGTTTTAAAAGAGCCTGGATGAGGCACTTGGTGCCATGGTTTAGTTGATTAGATGGTGTTGGGTGCTAGGTTGGACTCAATGATCTCAAAGGTCTTTTCCAGCCTGGTTAATTCTGTATTCTGTAAAGCAATAGTGGGACCAGGTGAGGTGTTTCTCAGATATGAGGATGATAGTTACAGGAAATGATCTGTTCTTGAAGTTCCCCTGTCTAAGTATTTTTCTTATGTTGATCAATTGTATCTTACAAAGATGATTATTAACCTGCAGTGAGACACAAATTACATTTATGGCTCAGTCTGGGTTAAAACTGGAGTCTTTTATGTTAGCCCTTGCATTGACTCTTGTGACTTTGCACTGGCACCTGATTATTCCATAGCTTGAGTTGTCCACCTCTCTGGTCTAGTCACTAGAAGGAGTTTGAAGCCCTGAGGGCATGACTTAGAGCATTGTAATGTCTCAAGAAATAGGGATGGCATGACTTCAGTCAGCACCATTAAAAAAGCATGAGGAGAAATAACTTTTATATGGGTTGGCAATACAAGTTTTATGACTGTACCACGTCAGATGATGCTAGCTTTGTCTGTGGGGTTATGTCCCATTTAGAGATCTTAGCACATCACTGCCCTTGCCTGCCCCAGCCTGCCAAGGTGGTGCTGAATTGGGGATGATTCTTGCCTCCAGCCCAGGGGATCAGCTGCATGGAAATGTCTCTTGAGACAGCTGTGTGAAGGTAGGAGAATTTGGTGAGCTGTGAACTTTCTCAGGATGACATTGAGCCCTCTAACATTTTTGAATGCCTGCATGGGATAATAGATGTGCTATTTAACATCTTCAAAGTGAGACCTGTGTGTCTGATAGGATATTTTAACTCAAAGGCCTTGTCTGACAGCAGTGTAATGTGGCAGCCCTCAAAGGAGTAAGAAACCAAAATGCCTGTGCTTTGATTAAGGAATCTAGTAGGTGTGAGCTGTACATAGGGCACTTTCAGATCATTGGAAGGAATACATTTAAAAGAGTAGTTTCAGGTTCTAGAGAGTGTTTCATTTTAGGTGCCAGGAAGTGTGCAGCTAAAATATTTCAGACTTGGTTGCTTTTACATTTTTTTTCTTATCAAAGTCCTACCTCTTAACCTCCTACAAAAAAAAAAACCCCAAACCAACATCAATGATAACCTTTTTCAGCAAAGAAATGTCTTCATTCTATTTCCTTTTATCCATAAAAGTATGTATGTGATATATGTGGTTTTTTAATGTATGTGCACACACATCCATTTAGGCTTAGTCATGTCAGCTAGAAGACATGGCCAGTGTCTGAAGGGGGCTACAAGAAAGCTGGGGAGGGATTTTGAGGGTGTCAGGGAGTGATAAGACTGGGGGGCAATGAAACAAAACTAGAAATGGGTAGATTCAGAATGGATGTTAGGGAGAAGTTTTTCCCCAGGAGGGTGGTGAGAGCCTGGCACAGGTCACCCAGGGAGGTGGTGGAAGCCTCATCCCTGGAGGTTTTTGCAGGCAGGCTGGATGTGGCTGTGAGCAACCTGCTGTAGTGTGAGGTGTCCCTGCCCATGGCAGGGGGGTTGGAACTAGGTGATCCTTGAGGTCCCTTCCAACCCTGACAATTCGGTGATCCTAAGAAAACTTCTTTCTTTGGAGGGGTTTCTCTTGTGGTTTTTCTTGTGACAGAGACAATAGGGGGTGATAAGAACATCTTTGTACCTCTGCTAAGAACATCTTTGTACCTCTGCTGCTTCTTCCTTGCCACTGGCTTATTAAGGGCCTGACCCTGTTTTTTGGATGCTTGGGTAAATTCAAGATTCTCCAGTGGTAGTCCATTTGATTGTCCACTTGTTGTCTCACTTGCTTGTCTCATCTCCTAGCTTGTGAAACAGTGTGTAGGCAGGATGCTGACAACATGGGGCTAGGTGCTTGCTTTTGTGTGTGGAATTAGTTGTGTTACTCGTTCAAAAGCTAACCTTGTGCACTTTGGGAATTGTTCTTTGTATTCCATTTAGTTACTGGGAAAAGTGCAGGAATGGGTTGTCCTTGCTGAGGCCTCCTTGCAGCCCTTCCCTGGAGAAGTGATCAGGCTGAGGAATGAAGCTCTGCAATCCTGTAGCACTGCTCTGGTGTTCAGCAGCACCTGGTACCTGAGGTCCTTCAAGCTCTCCCAGGCATCTGTGAGCTGTGTGTAGTGAACCCTCTCCTGCTGCTGAAGTAAATGACCTTAGTTGTGTTCTTTGTAGGTCATATTGTACTTCAGGGGTAAAACTATGGCAAAAATGCATCTCTATTTTTACAGATAGCCAGTGTTTCAGGTTTTGTCTTTGGGGCAATTCCATAAATGACTTGAAATCAACTCAGTGTACATTTGGAGTCCCTTGGGATTTGGATTTGTGGATTTGTGCCATAAGGAATCTTGCCTAGTTGGTAGCACAAGCATCTTCCCCTTTCCAGTTGATAACAAACCTGGTACTTAGGCTTCTAAGGAAGTGAGTCCTATGGACTGTTGTATTTTCTTCCTCTTCACCAATCTGTTGTGTCTTGCTCTGCAGTCTGACATACTTTGTCGCTATACACTGTCTCTGCACAGCAAGAGACCTACCTGAAGCTGGGAAGGGACTTTGTACAAGGGCTTGTAGTGATAGGACAAGGGGGAATTGATTGAAGCTTGAAGAGAACAGATTTATTCTGAATATTAGGAAGAAATTCATTACAGTGAAGGTGGTGAGACCCTGAAACAAGCTGCCAAGGTAGGTGGTGGAGGACAGGTTGGATGGGGGCTTGAGCAACCTGCTCTGGTGGAAGGTGTCCCTGCCCATGGCAGGGGGCTTGGAACACAGCAATCTTGAAGGTCAGAACTAGATGATCTTGCAGGTCCCTTCCAAACTAAACCACTTGCTGAACGTGTAAGAGGGAAATGAAATTTCCCAGGTGAGCGATGCAAGGCACCCTGTGAAGGTGTCTCATAGTGGCCTGGTTTGGCAGCCAGTTGCAGGAGTGCCTTTGCTCACTTCCTGCTGGGGACAGAGCAGTAAACCCAAGGTTAGTATTTTTTCCTAAGTTCCCTCCACTATGTGGATTTCTTTCATGTTCTTACAACATAGGCTTGTCTGAACTTCAAGACATGCCCCGCTGTGATGTGAGTGGTCATAGAATCATAGAATTGTTAGGGTTGGAAGGGACCTCAAGGATCAGCCAGTTCCAACCCCCTGCCATGGACACCTCACACTAGAGCAGGTTGCCCAGAGCCACATCCAGCCTGGCTTTGAAAACCTCCAGGGATGAGGCTTCCACCACCTCCCTGAGCAACCTGTGCCAGTCTCTCCCCACCCTCATGGGGAAGAACTTCTTCCTAACATCCAATCTGAATCTACCCATTTCTAGTTTTTTTCTATTCCCCCCAGTCCTATCATTACCTGACACTCTAAAAAGTCCCTCCCCAGCTTTCTTGTAGCCCCCTTCAGATACTGGAAGGCCACAATTAGGTCTCCTCAGAGCCTTCTCTTCTCCAGACTGAACAGCCCCAACTCCCTCAGTCTGTCCTCATAGCAGAGTAGCTCCAGCCCTCTGCTCATCCTCGTGGCCTTTCTCTGGACACCTTCCAGCACCTCCAGATCCTTCCTGCAATAGGGACTCCAGAATTCATTTTTGCTTTCTCATGTGAGCACCCTTCCAAAAGGCTGGTATGAGGTAGAGGTGACAATCGATGTCTGTTACAGTTTTGTAAGGGGAGTAAATATGTTTGTTGCCAGCAAGAGACAAGTGCTTTTTATTTAATTCAGTGAGCTGCCCAGTGAAGAAGTGGAGGTCAGAAATATGGACCTCAGCCTGTGCTAAAATGTATTGCAATAAGATATTCTGAAAGAATTTTTCTCAAAAGAGAAAAAACTTCCTGCAGTCCCCCTACAAACATGTCTGAAACAGGAGGAAGGGGGGCTCCAGTACCCCAGGAACACAGAGCAGGCCATGAGTAGCCTTCTAACACTGAGGTGTGGAAGCTGTTGGGTGTGTTTATCTGGTTAAAGAACCAGTAGCACTGGTTCAGCTGTCCTTGGATGAGGAATAGCCCCATGACCCGGTCTCAGCTGCCTGTTACTTTGTCTAATCTCAGTCTTGGTGTTTTCTGCCTTGACAATTTTATCTGTTCTGTCAGCATTTCTCCTCATTTCTCAGCACGTCATCCTTTCTATGTGCTTCTCATGACCAGGCTGCTCTCTTGCAAAGCTCATTTAGCAATGCCTTCAGACTTTGTAGGGGACTTAGTAGGTGTGTATTCCATTGTCCTGCCTCACCTGAAACAGCAGATTCCACTCTCTTTCTGGACAGTTTATACTTTAGTAGAGCTTGCCTGGAGAAGAGGAGGCTCAGGGGAGACCTTCCTGCTGTCTACAACTCCCTGAAGGGAGGTGGTAGCCAGGTGGGGGTTGGTCTCTTCTCCCAGACAACCAGCAAGAGAACAAGAGGACAGACTCTCATGCTGTGTCAGGGGAGGTGTAGGCTGGATGCTAGGAAGAAATTCTTCCCAGGAAGAGAGATTGGCCATTGGGAATGTGCTGCCCAGGGAGGTGGTGGACTCACCATCAGTGGAGGTGCTTAAGAAGAGCCTGGATGAGGCACTTGGTGCCATGGTTTAGTTGATGAGATAGTGTTGGGTGATAGGTTGGACTGGATGGTCTCGAAGGTCTTTTCCAACCTGGTCTATTCTATTCCATTCTATTCTATTCTATTCTATTCTATTCTATTCTATTCTATTCTATTCTATTCTATTCTATTCTATTCTATTCTATTCTATTCTATTCTATTCTATTCTATTCATTTCCTCCATTGATGGGTTAGTTCTCCCTCTTCCTCATTTTCTTTTTTCCTAAATCATACTTTTACATCTTCTCTCTCACCTGTTGCTTCCTCTTCTGGTTGCTGCTTTGCGTTGTTCTAAAGAGTCTGAGAGCTTTACAAGTCAGAAGTATGGTAGAGATACTAAAAACTTTTGTCAAGGGTTAATTTTAGCACACATTAATTGAATGTTTATCTGCCTCTGAAACCTCTGCTTTTTGAGACCTAAATCTGTATCTTTTCTGAGACCTAAATCACATGTGCCCAGGGAGGTGGTGGAGTCACCATCACTGGGGGTGATTGGGAAGAGACTGGATGGGGTGCTTGGTGCCATGGTTTAGTTGATTAGGTGATGTTGGGTGATAGGTTGGACTCAGTGATCTCAGAGGTCTTTTCCAACCTGGTCCGTTCCATTCCATTCCATTCCATTCCATTCCATTCCATTCTATTCTGTTCTGTTCTGTCCTATCCACAATGTGCATTTTGTTTTGTAGTTTGATACTTGATACTAGCTTGAAAAGTGGAACTGTCTTAAATTCAAGTGCCTGTCAGAGTCTGCTCTTCTATGGATTGTGGAGCTGAATAAATCCAGTTGTCTGTCTGCAGAGCTGCATTGTATTGAGTACATAGAAGGCCACAGAATGGAAGCAGTCTGAGCGCTGTTGTTTTGGATGAAGAATAAAAACCTGGTGGATTTATTGATTCAACTGCTGTGTTGCTAGAATAAATATTTTTGGGTTGAATGGGCAACTGAGGCAAAAAAAGGACTTCTGGGAGGATACTTAGAGGGTCTATGAACAGTAGATCCTTGCTTGATTCCAGAACAAAATCTTTCACTTCGCTTTGGGATTCCTATGGAATTGTTCATTCCTGCAGAAAGCAGAAAGTCTCTCTCAAGTACATGAATGATGCTGGAATTTTCAAGCTGAGTGAGCAGATAAAAATAATGAGTTGCAAAGAACTCAAAGGATACATCTGGCTATTAGGGCTATACCCACATCTACCCAATATCATCCTTATTTGAAAAGCATCCCTTGCTTTCCTTGCTTGCTGTGCAGGTGGCCATACAAAAGATTGCTCTTTGAAGAAACAAGAAATATCACCAGGCATAGTAGCTAAAAGCACAGAATGCACTTAACTCCATCATTCTCCCATGTAGACTTAGAAATAGCTTTCAGAAGGGTGTATCTGAGCCAGCAGTATGAGCTTGCAGCCCAGAAGGCCAGTAGCATCCTAGGCTGCATCAAGATTGCCCATTGGAATGGGCTGCCTGGGGAGGTGATGGAGTCACCATCATTGGAGGTGTTCAGGAGGAGACTTGATGGGGTGCTTGGTGCCATGGGTTAGTTGATTAGGTGGGTTGGATTAGTTGACAGGTTGGACACGATGATCTTGAAGGTCTCTTCCAACCTGGTTCGGTTCTGTTCTGTCCTGTTCTGTTCTATTCTATTCTATTCTATTCTATTCTATTCTATTCTATTCTATTCTATTCTATTCTACTCTACTCTACTTTGCTCTGTTCTACTCTACTCTACTTTGCTCTACTCTACTCTACTCTACTCTACTTTACTCTACTCTACTCTACTCTACTCTACTCTATTCTAAAAGCAGTGTGGACAGCAGATGGAGAGAGCTGATTCTGCCATTTCGCTCTGGTCTGGTGAGACCTCACCTGGAGTACTGCATCCAGCTCTGGAGCCCTCAAGACAGGAAGGACATGGAGCTGATGGAGTGGCTGGTGGATAATCAGGGATGGATATGGAGAGAATGATCAGGGGACTGGGACACCTCTGCTACAAGGACAGGTGGAGGGAGCTGGGGTTGTTCAGCCTGGAGAAGAGAAGGTTCCAGGAAGACCTGAAGGGAGCCTACAAGAAGGCTGCAGAGGGACTGTTTACAAAGGGCTGCAGTGATAGAACGAGCAGCAATGGTTTGAAATGAGAGAAGAGGAGATTTAGATTGGATGTTAGGAGCAAGCTCTTTACCATGAGGGTAGTGGAATACTGGAGCAGTTTGCCTGGGAAGGTAGTTGTAGTCCCATCCCTGGAGGTCTTCAATGTCAGGCTCAGCAGGACTCTGAGCAACCTGATCTAGTGGGGGATGTCCCTGCTGACTGCAGGGGGGTTGGAATAGAAGAGCTTTGGAGGTTCCTTTTAACCCAAACCATTCTACAATTCTATCTCTTAACAAATTGGTATCATTGTGACAATGAAATGCCAGCCTTGGAAGAACATTGGTATCATGCTGTGTGCTTACACTTGTGGGGTTTGCATTGTAGATGCTGATTTCTCCAAAGTGTCCTATCTGTTCTTGCAGTTCTTCCTGTGTGAAACTGCCTTGGAGAGACAGAAGGCTCTCAGGTAGTCGCAGGTCTTGTAGACCTTAAGACCCTTTGCAAGTGAAATGCTCGTTTTTTCCTCAAGGCAAATGGAATAATCAGTAGGGTTTCTGGGTTTTTGTTTGGTGTTTTTTCCTTGAAGAAAAAGAAATCCTAAGGGTTTTGTTGTTGTTTAGTTACTTGGGGTTTTGTTGTTTGTTTTGGTTTGGTTTGTTTTGTTTTTTTCCTTATAGCATTTTAGGAGATGAACTTTGGAAGTGTAGTCAACCACTTTGAAAGCCTTTGAAACTTTTCAAACATGTAAACAGGAATCACAGTATCACAGTGTCACTAAGGTTGGAAGAGACCTCAAAGTTCTTCACTGAGAGAGTCATTCGTCATTGGAATGTGCTGCCCAGGGAGGTGGTGGAGTCACCATCCCTGGAGGCGTCCAAGAGGAGACTGGACGTGGCACTCGGTGCCATGGTCTAGTCATGGGGTCTGTGTTTATAGGTTGGACTCAATGATCCTCGAGGTCTCTTCCAACCTTAGTTATACTATGATACTGAGTCCAACCTGTCACCACAGACCTCATGACTAGACGAAGTGCCATGTCCAATCCCCTCTTGAACCCCCCCAGGGATGGTGACTCCACCACCTCCCTGGGCAGCACATTCCAATGACAAATGACTCTCCTGGTGAAGAACTTTCTCCTCACCTCCAGCCTAAACTTCCCCTGGCGCAGCTTGAGACTGTGTCCTCTTGTTCTGGTGCTGGTTGCCTGGCAGAAGAGACCAACCCCTTTCTGGCTACAACCACCTTTCAGAGAGCAATGAGGTCACCTCTGAACCTCCTCCAGGCTAAACAATCCCAGCCTCTTCAGCCTCTCCCTACAGGGCTGTGCTCAAGGCCTCTCCCCAGCCTTGTTGCCCTTCTCTGGACACGCTCAAGTGTTTCGATGTCCTTCTTAAACTGAGGGGCCCAGAACTGGACGCAGGACTCAAGGTGTGGCTTAACCAATGCAGAGTACAGGGGCACAATGATTCCCTGCTCCTGCTGGCCACACTATTCTTTATGCAGGCCAGGATGCCATTGGCCTTCTTGGCTACCTGGGCACACTTCAGGCTCATATTCAGGCAGCTGTCAATCAGCACCCCCAGGTCCCTCTCTGTTTGGGAGCTCTCCAGTGACTCCGACCCCATGATATGATGATAAATGATAAAGATTTTTAGGGGATAAATGATAAAGATTTTTAGAGGACTGCAACTCTCCTTTCATTTCACCTTTTAAAAAGCTTTCAGTGTTGTTTGCCTTGGTTTAATGATTCTCTACTTTAAAACGTCTCTGCCCCTCTGTGTGTTGTCGTTACAGTATCACAGTATCACAGTATCACTTAGGTTGGAAAGGACCTCGAGGATCATCGAGTCCAACCTGACACCGCAGACCCCATGACTAGACCATGGCACCAAGTGCCACGTCCAATCTCCCCTTGAACGCCTCCAGGGTCGATGACTCAACCACCTCCCTGGGCAACCCATTCCAATGCCGAATGACTCGCTCGGTGAAGAACTCCTCCTCACCTCGAGTCTGAACCTCCCCTGGCGCAGCTTGAGACTGTGTCCCCTTGTTCTGGTGCTGGTTGCCTGGGAGAAGAGGCCAACTCCCTCCTGGCTACAACCACCCTTCAGGTAGTTGTAGAGGGCAATAAGGTCACCCCTGAGCCTCCTCTTCTCCAGGCTAAACAATCCCAGCTCCCTCAGCCTCTCCTCATAGGGCTTGTGTTCAAGGCCTCTCACCAGCCTTGTTGCCCTTCTCTGGACACGCTCAAGTGTCTCAATGTCCTTCTTAAACTGAGGAGCCCAGAACTGGACACAGTACTCAAGGTGCGGCCTAACCAGAGCAGAGTACAGGGGCACTATGACCTCCCTGCTCCTGCTGGCCACACTATTCCTAATGCAGGCCAGAATGCTATTGGCCCTCCTGGCCACCTGAGCACACTGCTGGCTCATATTCAGGTGGCTGTCGATCAGCACACCCAGGTCCCTCTCTGTCTGGGAGCTCTCCAGCCACTCCGACCCCAGCCTATACCTCTGCATGGGATTGCCGTAGCCAAAGTGCAGCACTCGGCACTTGGACTTGTTGAAAGCCATCCCATTGGCCTCTGCCCATCTTTCCAGTCGGTCGAGGTCCCTCTGCAGAGCCTTTCTACCCTCTAATTGACTAACATCTGCCCCTAACTTTGTGTCATCTGCAAACTTGCTGATGACTGACTCTACCCCTTCATCCAGATCATCAACGAATATGTTGAAGAGGACAGGGCCCAGCACTGATCCCTGGGGCACACCACTGGTGACTGGCCTCCAGCTGGATGCGGCACCGTTCACGACCACTCTCTGGGCCCGGCCCTCCAGCCAGTTCCTAACCCAGCACAGAGTGTAGTGGTCCAATCCACAGGCTGACAGCTTAGCCAGCAGTTTGCTGTGGGGGACGGTGTCAAAGGCCTTGCTGAAGTCTAGGTAGACCACATCCACAGGCCTCCCCACATCCACCAGGCGGGTCACCTGATCATAGAAAGAGATCAGGTTGGAGAGGCAGGATCTGCCCTTCCTGAATCCATGTTGGCTGGACCTGAGCCCTTGGCCATCCTTCAGGTGCGCAGTTATTGCTGCCAGGATAATCTGCTCCATCACTTTCCCTGGCACTGAGGTCAGGCTGACTGGCCTGTAGTTTCCAGGTTCCTCCATCCGACCCTTCTTGTGGATGGGGACCACGTTGGCCAGTTTCCAGTCATCTGGGACCTCACCAGTGAGCCAGGACTGGAGGAAAATGATGGAGAGTGGCCTAGCTAGCACATCCGCCAGCTCTCTCAGCACCCTAGGATGGATCCCATCTGGTCCCATGGACTTGTGGATATCCAAGTGGCTCAGCAGGTCCCGAACTAACTCCTCATGGATTTCCAGGGTATTACTCTGCTCCCCGACCCCAACGCCCAGCTCCGGAGACCACTCGTCCTGAACTCCTGCCTTGCTGTTAAACATTGAGGTAAAGAAGGTGTTCAGGACCTCAGCTTTATCCTCATCCTCAGTAACTGTGTTCCCCTCCAGGTCCACTAGGGAGTTCAGGTTCTTCCTGCCCTTCTTCTTATTGTTAATATATTTATAAAAATGCTTTTTATTATCTTTGACTGAGGTGGCCAGCTTCAGTTCCAGCTGGGCCTTAGCCTCCCTAATTTTATTCCTACATAATCTAACAGCTTCCTTGAACATACCTCGAGAAGCCTTCCCCTCCTTCCAAAGGTGATACAGCCTCCTCTTCCCCCTTAAATCCTCCAGGAGCTGCTTGCTCATCCAGGCTGGTCGCCTTCCCCGCCGGCTTGCCTTCCGGCACGTGGGAACCGCCAATTCCTGTGCCTTCAAGAGCTCCTGTTTGAAGTAGGTCCAACCCTCCTGAACCCCTTGGTTCATGAGGGCTGGTACCCAGGGGACTTTGCAGACAAGTTTTTTAAATAGGCTGAAGTTCGCCCTTCGGAAGTCCAAGGTGGAGGTTCTGTTGGTGCTCCTCCCAATCTCCCTGCATAATGAAAACTTCACTATCTCGTGGTCACTGCACCCTAGGCAGCCTCCCACGATCACATCTCCCACCAGCCCTTCCCTATTGCAGAACAGCAGGTCAAGCAGAGCCTGTCCCCTGGTAGGCTCGCTTAACAGCTGTGTCAGGAAGCAGTCCTCCATTCGCTCCAGGAATCTTCTGGACTGCCTCCTCCCTGCTGAATTAAGTTCCCAGCAGATATCTGGGAGGTTGAAGTCACCAACAAGGACAAGATCAGATGATCTTGAGACAGCCTCCAGTTGCTTGTAGAACAACTCATCAGCCGCCTCATCCTGGTTGGGTGGTCTGTAACAGATTCCAATCAGGATGTCAGACTTGTTAGGTAGTCCTCTGATTTTGACCCACAGGCTCTCAACTACCTCATCTTCCACCACAAGTTGTGTGGCAGAGATTGACTCTCTAATATACAGAGCCACCCCTCCTCCTCTTCTCCCTCGCCTGTCCCTCCTAAAGAGCCTGTAACCCCCCATTGTAGCACTCCAATCGTGGGTGCTGTCCCACCAAGTTTCTGAGATGGCGACTACATCATAGTCGCCCTGATGGATTAGGACCTCCAACTCCTCTTGC
This sequence comes from Melanerpes formicivorus, assembly GCF_026170545.1. NCBI lineage: Eukaryota > Metazoa > Chordata > Aves > Piciformes > Picidae > Melanerpes > Melanerpes formicivorus. Next base: position 42,254 of record NW_027143829.1, read on the forward strand.
TTGTTGCCCAGGCTGCGTGCATTGGTGTACATGCATCGCAGCTGGGTTCCTGACTTCTCAACTGACCCTACCTTGCGCCCTACTCTTACCTCTGCAGAGGGACCGATTGCCTCACCCACCCCCTTCAGACCTAGTTTAAAGCCCTCCTAATGAGCCCTGCCAACTCCAGTGCCAGGACTCTTTTACCCCTTCTAGATAGATGCACCCCATCAGTCGTTCATTCTCCGCCTCACATCTGTTAACGCTGGGTACAGTCTGCCAGTTTCTAGTTTGCCTCAGCACCACCACTCTTCAAATGCTTACTCTGCATCTGCATTGCACAGAAACCCTCTGCTTTAAAAAGGCATTTAAATATTTGGAGGTGTTCAAAATAATGTACTGGAGGTGTTCAACAAAAGGATTGGATGTGGCACTTGGAGCCATGGTTTAGTTAGTCAGGAGGTGTTAGGTGATAGGTTGGACTGGATGATCTCTGAGGTCTTTTCCAACCTTTATGATTCTATTTCTCCTGGGTGACAGTTCTTGAATTCAGACCCTTGAGTTTCTGGTTGCTTTGTTGTTTGATTGTTTTTTCTTCTAGCTGTGGGGTGGTTGTAGCCAGGAGGGAGTTGGTCTCTTCTCTCAAGCAACCAGCACCAGAACAAGGGGACACAGTCTCAAGCTGTGCCAGGGGAAGTTTAGGCTGGATGTGAGGAAGAAATTCTTCCCAGAAAGAGAGATTGGCCATTGGGATATGCTGCCCATGGAGGTGATGGAGTCACCATCACTGGAGGTGTTTAGGAAGAGTCTGTATGAGGCACTTGGTGCCATGGTGTAGTTGCTTAGATGGTGTTGGGTGATAGGTTGGACTAGATGATCTCAAAGGCCTTTTCCAACCTGGTTAATCTGGTTAATTTCTCTTCTCTTCTCTTCTCTTCTCTTCTCTTCTCTTCTCTTCTCTTCTCTTCTCTTCTCTTCTCTTCTCTTCTCTTCTCTTCTCTTCTCTTCTCTTCTCTTCTCGTCTCGTCTCGTCTCGTCTCGTCTCGTCTCGTCTCGTCTCGTCTCGTCTCGTCTCGTCTCGTCTCGTCTCTTCTCTTCCCTCTTCCCTCTTCCCTCTTCCCTCTTCCCTCTTCCCTCTTCCCTCTTCCCTCTTCCCTCTTCCCTCTTCCCTCTTCCCTCTTCCCTCTTCCCTCTTCCCTCTTCCCTCTTCTCTCTTCTCTCTTCTCCTCTTCTCTCTTCTCCTCATTGTCAAAATGGGCAAATATCACTGCTCAGCAACATTTTTAGGCTGTATTAGTCCTCTAATCCACAAGAAAATTGCACTTTTTAGAGCACCACTGGAATGGGCTACCCAGAGAGTCACCATCCCTGGAGGTGTTCAAGAGGGGATTGGATGTGACACTTGGTGCCATGGTTTCATCATGGGGTCTGTGGTGACAGGTTGGACTTGACGATTTTTAGGTCTCTTCCAACCTTGGTGATTCTGTGATTCTTGGGAATTAGTTTGAAAGTGCAACTACCTGAAGGGTAGCCAGATGGGGGTTGGTCTCTTCTCCCAGGCAGCCAGCACCAGAACAAGAGGACACAGTCTCAAGCTGAGCCAGGGGAAGTTTAGGCTCGAAGTGAAGAGAAAGTTCTTCCCAGAAAGAGTAATGGGCCATTGGAATGTGCTGCCCGGGGAGGTGGTGGAGTCACTGTCCCTTGGGGTGTTCAAAAAAGGATTGGATGTGGCACTTGCAGCCATGATTTAGTTGTCAAGAGGTGTTAGGTTTTAGGTAATAGGTTGGACTTGATCTTTGAGGTCTTTTCCAACCTTCATTCTATAATTCTAATGAGGACTGTGGAAGAATTCTGTAAGCCAGGTGGTCTGTTTTAAAGCTGCAACTTGGTGCATTCAAAGCTCAGAGACTTTGTGCTGTGGTGGTAACCTGACAACTGATCCTTACCAGAGTGGGGCTGAAATTGTTGTTTGCAAAGCAAATGCATGCAAAATCCATTTGCTCTGTCTTATTATCTTGGTGGGGTGTGAATAATTTTCTGTTTGGCTGGGTTTGTTTGCTTTTGTCTTCTGTTTACACTGTGGTTCAAATGTTAGTGATGGCTATGATAAAATGTGTGGCTGAATCCTCCTTGTGTAATGGGAGAGCTACTGGGAAAGAATCATCTGTGAGGTATTAAGATCACCCTCAGGGGAATCCCCCCAGTTGCTCAACATAATGAGCACAAAGCATCATGAACTTTAAAGATAAAGCAGGGTCCCAGATCTCTGTTGAAGGCATGAGATTTATGGATTTTCTTCTTCCAAGAGGAAGAAATTTCACCTTTCTTGTGAACTTCTCCCTGGGGCACACTTGTCTTCAGATGAAAGTTAATAATAAAGATAAATTCATTTTATTCTCTTCCTTCCTCTCAGTTTTTTTTCCTCTTTATCCTGGTGTCATGTACTTGAATTGCCTTCCTTTTGTCTCTTGTTCAGAGGCTTCACCAAACTTCACTAAAAAGGCTGTAATTGCAGCAGGATGCCCACTCAGGATGTAGCATGAGCAGTGTGAAAGTTTAACATTAAAAGGGGAATACTTTAAAGTATTAAGCTATAGCAAAAATGTCCCAAACCTTTCTGTTTAACAAGGTGTAGAAGGCCATGCACCTTGTAGATGACACAAGAATATCAATAACAGACATCCGAGGCAGATTTTCACAACTCCAGGATAAGTTTCTGGTTGATGAAAATTGGTTTGGAAATACTTCTCCTTTTGACTTCAGCATCCCAGGCAGCCAGCAGCAGAACAAGAGGACACAGTCTCAAGCTGTGCCAGGGGAGGTTCAGGCTGGATGTTAGAAAGAAGTTCTTCCCAACAAGAGAGATTGACCGTTGGGATGTGCTGCCCAGGGAGGTGATGGAGTCACCATCACTGGAGGTGTTTAAGAGGAGACTGGATGGGGTGCTTGGTGCCGTGGTTTAGTTGATTAGATGGTGGTGGATGGCAGATGGCAGTCACATCATAGAATCATAGAATGATTTAGGTTGGAAGGGACATTCAAAGGTCACCTAGTCCAACCCCCAAGGACATAGACCTGTTGGAGCAAGTTCTGAGGAGGGCCACAAAGGTGGTCAGAGGGCTGGAACACCTACCCTATGGGAACATGCTGAGACAGCTGGAGATGTTCAGCCTGCAGAAGAGAAGGCTCCAGGGAGACCTACTAGCAGCCTTCCAGTAGCTAAATGAGGCCTACAGGAAAGATAGGGAGACAAAGTGAATCAGAGAATGTAGTGACAGAACAAGGGGTAACAGTTTTAAATGGAAAGAGGGTAGATTTAGATTAGATAGTAGGAAGGAGTTCTTCAATGTGAGGATGGCAAGACACTGGAACAGGCTGCCTAGAGAGACTGCAGATGCTCCATTCCTTGAAGGCCAAGTTAAACTGTGCTTTGAGCAAGCTGGTCTAGTGGAAGGTGTTCCTGCCCAGGGCATGCAAATTGAAACCAGATGATCTTTAAGATCCCCTTCAATTCCAACCATTTTATGCTTCTATGATTTATCACTGATGTAGGTTTAACAGAATTGGTTTATGCTAGGTTGGACTTGATGATCTCAAGGGTCTTTGTCAGCCTTGTTTATCCTATCCTATCCTATCCTATCCTATCCTATCCTATCCTATCCTATCCTATCCTATCCTATCCTATCCTATCCTATCCTATCCTATCCTATCCTATCCTATCCTATCCTATCCTATCCTATCCTGCCTTACATCTCTCTGCCCTTCCCACTGCAGTAGGGCTCAAAAACCTTGAGCTGAGTAATTTCTTTTCTTTCAGGAAAGAGCAGAGGAGAGAATTGAGTTTCTTGTGAAACACTGCTCTAGGGCTGTGTACAAGGAAATCCTCGATCTGAATTGTTCTTATTGCAGCTGTGAAAAGGCATCAGAGAAGCAAATAGTTCTATAATGAAGCAGCAAAGACAACCCAAGGACAGTAAACGTTTTGGTTTGATCTTGAGTCTGATTTGCATGGTTTAGCTGACAAGGCCACCTGCTTTTAGACTTAAAGGAGCAGGAAGTTGTGGCAGTTCTAGGGTGAGTAGCAATTCCCCGTGTGCCTTCCTCAGGTGTTTGTACCTTGGTTTACTGAGTGTCAAATACCTCGAAGCAGTTAACATATTTGCAAAAGCCAGAAGGGGTGCTGCATGCATCTGAATGCTCAGCAAACATTTGTCCTTTATTTTAAGCAAGCTCTTAGGTGTCAGAGTAAACTTACAAGGCACAGAGTGTACCGGTACAGCAAAAGCACAGCCCCTCAGTGTGAACACAGCTGTGCAGACTACTGAGAAGGATGAGGCCTCCTGACAGAGGGCGGAGAAAACCTAGTGGTGTGAGAAGGACCTAATTTGTTCTCTCTGTGTGTGAAACATAGCTAGCATCATCTTTGCAGGTCAAGGGAGGAGGCAATTGGGCAATCATCCTGTGAGAGGTTCAGAGTTCAGGAGCATTGCATGAAAAGAAATCCTATAATCTGCTGGCAGAGTAATGCTACAGCTAGGGAGTGAGGCTGAAATCCAACCTTAATCATATTAAAGCAAATAGGAGAGTGAAAAACTAACTACGTGGGCTTGAAGGGGAGCCAGTGAGACCTCATCTTGAGTACTGCCTTCAGTTTTGGGCTCCGCAGTTCAAGAGGGACAGGGACCTGCTGGAGAGGGTCCAGTGGAGGGTTACAAAGATGATCTGGGGACTGGAGCACTGCCTGGTGAAGAGAGGCTGAGGGACCTGGGGCTTTTTAGTCTGGAGAAGAGAAGACTGAGAGGGCATTTGATAAATGTTCGTAAATATCCAAGGGCTGGGGGTC
>NW_027143830.1:0-47071 GCF_026170545.1 Melanerpes formicivorus
CTCGGCTCCAGCCAGCGCTAGCGCAGCCCCAGCCCAGCCCCAGCGCAGCACCAGCCATACACCCAGCCCCAGCCCAGGCCCCAGCCCAGCCCCACCCTCAGCCCCAGCCCAGCCCCAGCGCAGCACCAGCCATACACCCAGCCCCAGCCCAGGCCCCAGCCCAGCCCCACCCTCAGCCCCAGCCCAGCCCCGGCCCCAGCCCTGCCACAGCCCAGCCACAGCCCCAGCCCTGGACCCAGCCCCAGCCCCAATCCCTGCCCCAGTCCTGCCCCAGCCCTGCCCCAGCCCTGCCCCAACCCAGCCCCTGCCCTAGACCTGCCCCAGCCCCAGCCCCATTCCAGCCCCAGCCCTGCCACTGCCCCAGCCCTGGACCCAGCCCCGGCCTCAGCCACTGCCCCAGCCCCAGTCCTGTCTCATCCCAGCCCCCATCCCCAGCCCTGCCTTCAGCCCGGCCCCAGCCCAATGTCCAGCCTGCAGCCTAGTTCTGCCCCAGCCCCGGCCCCAACCCAGCCCCATCCCTGCCCCCAGCCCAGCCCCAACCCCGGCCCCAGCCCAGCCCCAGCTCTGCCCCAGCCCCAGCCCAGCCCCCAGCCCCAGCCCAGCCCCAGCTCTGCCCCAGCCCCAGCCCTGCCCCAGCCTCGGGCCCAGCCAGCCCCAGGCCCAGCCCTGACACAGCCCAGCCACAGCCCCAGCCCTGACCCAGCCCTGCCCCCAGCCCAGCCCTGCCCCAGCCCAACCCCAGCCCTGCCCCAGCCTCTGCCCCAGACCAGCGCTTGCCCAGCCCTGCCCTCAGCCCTAGCCCAGCCCTGCCCCCAGCCACAGCCCTGGTCCCAGCCTAGACTCCAGCCCAGCCCCAGCCCCAGCCCTGCCCCAGCCCCAGCCCCAGCCCCAGCCCCAGCCCAGCCCCAGCCTGGCCCCAGCCCAGCCCGAGGCCTGTCCCTACCCAGCCCCTGCCACAGACCTGCCGCAGCCCCAGCCCCATCCCAGCCCCAGCCCTGCCACTGCCCCAGCCCTGCCCCAGCCCCAGCCCCAGTCCCAGCCCTGCCGAAGCCGTGGTTCCAGCCCTGGCCACAGCCCTGTCCCGAGCCACAGTCCTGCCCCAGCCCTGCCCTCAGTCCCAGCCCCAGCCCCATGCCCCGGCCCCAGGCCCGGCCCCAGCCCAGCCCTAGCCCAGCTCTGCCCCCAGCCCTGCCCCAGCCCAGCCCCAGCCCCAGCCCTGCCCCAGCCCAGCCACAGCCACAGCCCAGCCACAGCCCTGCCCCAGCCCCGGCCCCAGCCCTACCCCAGCCCTGCCCCAGCCTCGGGCCCAGCCCCAGCCCCAGGCCCAGCCCATGCCCCAGCCCAGCCCCACCCTCAGCCCCAGCCCAGCCCCAGCCCCAGGCCTGCCACAGCCCAGCCCCAGCCCCAGCCCTGGACCCAGCCCCAGCCCTGCCCCAGTCCTGCCCCAGCCCTGCCCCAGCCCTGCCCCAGCCCAGCCCCAGCCCCCAGCCCAGAGCCAGCCCCAGCACTGCCCCAGCCCTGCCCCAGCCACAGCCGAGCCCCAGCCCTGGACCCACCCCCAGCCCCAGCCCCAGCCACAGCCCAGCCCGAGGCCTGCCCCAACCCAGCCCCTGCCCCAGACCTGCCCCAGCCCCAGCCCCATTCCAGCCCCAGCCCTGCCACTGCCCCAGCCCTGGACCCAGCCCCAGCCACAGCCACAGCCCAGCCCGAGGCCTGCCCCAACCCAGCCACTGCCCCAGCCCTGGCCCCAGCCCCAGCCCTGGCCCCAGCCCTGGCCTCAGCTACTGCCCCAGCCCCAGTCTGTCTCATCCCAGCCCCCATCCCCCAGCCCTGCCTTCAGCCCGGCCCCAGCCCAATGTCCAGCCTGCAGCCTAGTTCTGCCCCAGCCCCGGCCCCAACCCAGCCCCATCCCTGCCCCCAGCCCAGCCCCAACCCCGGCCCCAGCCCAGCCCCGGCCCCAGCCCTGCCACAGCCCAGCCACAGCCCCAGCCCTGACCCAGCCCTGCCCCCAGCCCAGCCCTGCCCCAGCCCAGCCCCACCCTCAGCCCCAGCCCAGCCCCAGCCCCAGGCCTGCCACAGCCCAGCCCCAGCCCCAGCCCTGGACCCAGCCCCAGCCCCAATCCCTGCCCCAGTCCTGCCCCAGCCCTGCCCCAGCCCTGCCCCAGCCCAGCCCCAGCCCCAGCCCAGAGCCAGCCCCAGCACTGCCCCAGCCCATCCCCAGCCACAGCCCAGCCCCAGCCCTGGACCCAGCCCCACCCCAGCCCTGCCACAGCCCAGCCACAACCCCAGCCCTGGACCAAGCCCCAGCCCTGCCCCAGCCCCAGCCCTGCCCCAGCCCTGCCCCAGCCCCAGCCCCATCCCAGCCCCAGCCCTGCCACTGGCCCAGCCCTGGACCCACCCCCAGCCCCAGCCACAGCCACAGCCCAGCCCGAGGCCTGCCCAACCCAGCCCCTGCCCCAGACCTGCCCCAGCCCCAGCTCCATCACAGCCCCAGCCCTGACACTGCCCCAGCCCTGGACCCAGCCCCCAGCCCCAGCCCCAGCCACAGCCCAGCCCGAGGCCTGCCCCAACCCAGCCACTGCCCCCAGCCCTGTCCCCAGCCCCAGCTCTGGCCCCAGCGCTGTCCTCAGCCACTGCCCCAGCCCCAGTCCTGTCTCATCCCAGCCCCCATCCCCAGCCCTGCCTTCAGCCCGGCCCCAGCCCAATGTCCAGCCTGCAGCCTAGTTCTGCCCCAGCCCCGGCCCCAACCCAGCCCCATCCCCTGCCCCCAGCCCAGCCCCAACCCCGGCCCCAGCCCCAGCCCAGCCCCAGCCCCAGCCCAGCCCCAGCTCTGCCCCAGCCCCAGCCCAGCCCCAGCCCTGCCCCAGCCCCGGCCCCAGCCCCAGCCCCAGCCCCAGCCCCAGCCCCAGCCTTAGCCCCGGCCCCAGCCTCGGCTCCAGCCCAGCGCTAGCGCAGCCCCAGCCCCAGCCCCAGCGCAGCACCAGCCATACACCCAGCCCCAGCCCAGGCCCCAGCCCAGCCCCACCCTCAGCCCCAGCCCAGCCCCAGCGCAGCACCAGCCATACACCCAGCCCCAGCCCAGGCCCCAGCCCAGCCCCACCCTCAGCCCCAGCACAGCCCCAGCGCAGCACCATCCACACACCCAGCCCCAGCCCAGGCCCCAGCCCAGCCCCACCCTCAGCCCCAGCCCAGCCCCACCCTCAGCCCCAGCCCAGCTCCAGCCCAGCGCTAGCGCAGCACCAGCCATACGCCCAGCCCCAGCCCCAGCCCCAGCCCAGCCCACAGCCCAGACCCACCCCTAGCCCCAGCCTCGGCCACAGCCCAGCGCTAGCCCAGCCCTGCCCAGCCCCCAGCCCTAGCCCTGCCCTACCCCAGGCCCAGCCCCAACCTCAGTCCCAGCCCAGCTCCCAGCCCCGGCCCCAGCCCTACCCCAGCCCTGCCCCAGCCTCGGGCCCAGCCCTGCCCCAGGCCCAGCCCTGCCCCAGGCCCAGCCCCGGCCCCAGCCCAGCCCCACCCTCAGCCCCAGCCCAGCCCCACCCTCAGCCACAGCCCAGCCACAGCCCCAGCCCTGACCCAGCCCTGCCCCCAGCCCAGCCCTGCCCCAGCCCAACCCCAGCCCTGCCCCAGCCTCTGCCCCAGACCAGCGCTTGCCCAGCCCTGCCCTCAGCCCTAGCCCAGCCCTGCCCCCAGCCACAGCCCTCGTCCCAGCCTCGACTCCAGCCAGCCCCGGCCCCAGCCCTGCCCCAGCCCTGCCCCAGCCCCAGCCCCAGCCCCAGCCCTACCCCAGCCCTGCCCCAGCCTCGGGCCCAGCCCTGCCCCAGGCCCAGCCCAGGCCCCAGCCCAGCCCCACCCTCAGCCCCAGCCCAGCCCCAGCCCCAGGCCTGCCACAGCCCAGCCACAGCCCCAGCCCTGGACCCAGCCCCAGCCCCAATCCCTGCCCCAGTCCTGCCCCAGCCCTGCCCCAACCCTGCCCCAGCCCTGCCCCAGCCCCAGCCCAGAGCCAGCCCCAGCCCTGCCACTGCCCCAACCCTGGCCCCAGCCACAGCCCCAGTCCCAGCCCTGCCCAAGCCGTGGTTCCAGCCCTGGCCACAGCCCTGTCCCGAGCCACAGTCCTGCCCCAGCCCACTCCTGCCCCAGCCCAGCCCCCATCCCCAGCCCAGCCCCAGCACAGCTCTGCCCCCAGCCCTGCCCCCAGCCCCGGCCCCAGCCCTACGCCAGCCCTGCCCCAGCCTCGGGCCCAGCCCTGCCCATTGCCAGCCCAGGCCCCAGCCCCAGGCCTGCCACAGCCCAGCCACAGCCCCAGTCCTGGACCCAGCCCCGGACCCAGCCCCAGCCCCAATCCCTGCCCCAGTCCTGCCCCAGCCCTGCCCCAGCCCCAGCCCAGAGCCAGCCCCAGCACTGCCCCAGCCCAGCCCCAGCCACAGCCCAGCCCCAGCCCTGGACCCACCCCCAGCCCCAGCCACAGCCACAGCCCAGCCCGAGGCTGCCCCAACCCAGCCCCTGCCCCAGACCTGCCCCAGCCCCAGCCCTGGCCCCAGCCCTGTCCTCAGCCACTGCCCAGCCCCAGCCCTGGACCCACCCCCAGCCACAGCCACAGCCACAGCCCAGCCCGAGGCCTGCCCCAACCCAGCCACTGCCCCAGACCTGCCTCAGCCCAGCCCTGGCCCCAGCCCCGGCCTCAGGAACTGCCCCAGCCCCCAGTCCTGTCTCATCCCAGCCCCCATCCCCAGCCCTGCCTTCAGCCCGGCCCCAGCCCAATGTCCAGGCTGCAGCCTAGTTCTGCCCCAGCCCCGGCCCCAACCCAGCACCATCCCTGCCCCCAGCCCTGTCCCCAGCCCCAGCTCTGGCCCCAGCGCTGTCCTCAGCCACTGCCCCAGCCCAGTCCTGTCTCATCCCAGCCCCCATCCCCAGCCCTGCCTTCAGCCTGGCCCCAGCCCAATGTCCAGCCTGCAGCCTAGTTCTGCCCCAGCCCGGCCCAAACCCAGCCCCATCCCTGCCCCCAGCCCAGCCCCAACCCCGGCCCCAACCCCAGCCCTGCCCTCAGCCCTAGCCCAGCCCTGCCCCCAGCCACAGCCCTGGTCCCAGCCTCGACTCCAGCCCAGCCCCAGCCCCAGCCCTGCCCCAGGCCCAGCCCAGGCCCCAGCCCAGCCCCACCCTCAGCCCCAGCCCAGCCCCAGCCCCAGGCCTGCCACAGCCCAGCCCCAGCCCCAACCCTGGACCCAGCCCCAGCCCCAATCCCTGCCCCAGTCCTGCCCCAGCCCTGCCCCAACCCTGCCCCAGCCCAGCCCCAGCCCCAGCCCAGAGCCAGCCCCAGCACTGCCCCAGCCCAGCCCCAGCCACAGCCCAGCCCCAGCCCTGGACCCAGCCCCAGCCACAGCCCCAGCCACAGCCCAGCCCGAGGCCTGCCCCAACCCAGCCCCTGCCCAGACCTGCCCCAGCCCCAGCCCCATCCCAGCCCCAGCACTGCCCCAGCCCAGCCACAGCCACAGCCCAGCCCCAGCCCAGGACCCAGCCCCAGCCCCAGCTACAGCCACAGCCCAGCCCCAGCTCTGCCCCAGCCCCAGCCCAGCCCCAGCCCAGCCCCAGCCCCAGCCCAGAGCCAGCCCCAGCACTGCCCCAGCCCAGACCCAGCCACAACCCAGCCCCAGCCCTGGACCCACCCCCAGCCCTGCCACAGCCCAGCCACAACCCCAGCCCTGGACCAAGCCCCTGTCCTGCCCCAGCCCCAGCCCCATCCCAGCCCCAGCCCCATGCCCCGGCCCCAGGCCCGGCCCCAGCCCAGCCCCAGCCCAGCTCTGCCCCCAGCCCTGCCCCAGCCCAGCCCCAGCCCCAGCCTGCCCCAGACCAGCCACAGCCACAGCCCAGCCACAGCCCTGCCCCAGCCCCGGCCCCAGCCCTACCCCAGCCCTGCCCCAGCCTCGGGCCCAGCCCCAGCCCCAGGCCCAGCCCATGCCCCAGCCCAGCCCCACCCTCAGCCCCAGCCCAGCCCCAGCCCCAGGCCTGCCACAGCCCAGCCCCAGCCCCAGCCCTGGACCCAGCCCCAGCCCCAGCCCTGCCCCAGTCCTGCCCCAGCCCTGCCCCAGCCCTGCCCCAGCCCAGCCCCAGCCCCAGCCCAGAGCCAGCCCCAGCACTGCCCCAGCCCTGCCCCAGCCACAGCCCAGCCCCAGCCCTGGACCCACCCCCCAGCCCCAGCCCCAGCCACAGCCCAGCCCGAGGCCTGCCCCAACCCAGCCACTGCCCCAGACCTGCCCCAGCCCAGCCCCATTCCAGCCCCAGCCCTGCCACTGCCCCAGCCCTGGACCCAGCCCCAGCCACAGCCACAGCCCAGCCCGAGGCCTGCCCCAACCCAGCCACTGCCCAGCCCTGGCCCCAGCCCCAGCCCTGGCCCCAGCGCTGTCCTCAGCCACTGCCCCAGCCCCAGTCCTGTCTCATCCCAGCCCCCATCCCCAGCCCTGCCTTCAGCCTGGCCCCAGCCCAATGTCCAGCCTGCAGCCTAGTTCTGCCCCAGCCCCGGCCCCAACCCAGCCCCATCCCTGCCCCCAGCCCAGCCCCAACCCCGGCCCCAGCCCAGCCCAGCCCCAGCCCCAGCCCAGCCCCAGCCCCAGCCCAGCCCCAGCTCTGCCCCAGCCCCAGCCCTGCCCCAGCCTCGGGCCCAGCCCAGCCCCAGGCCCAGCCCTGACACAGCCCAGCCACAGCCCCAGCCCTGACCCAGCCCTGCCCCCAGCCCAGCCCTGCCCCAGCCCAACCCCAGCCCTGCCCCAGCCTCTGCCCCAGACCAGCGCTTGCCCAGCCCTGCCCTCAGCCCTAGCCCAGCCCTGCCCCAGCCACAGCCCTGGTCCCAGCCTAGACTCCAGCCCAGCCCCAGCCCCAGCCCTGCCCCAGCCCCAGCCCCAGCCCCAGCACCAGCCAGCCCCAGCCTGGCCCCAGCCCAGCCGGAGGCCTGTCCCTACCCAGCCCCTGCCACAGACCTGCCGCAGCCCCCAGCCCCATCCCAGCCCCAGCCCTGCCACTGCCCCAGCCCTGGCCCCAGCCCCAGCCCCAGTCCCAGCCCTGCCGAAGCCGTGGTTCCAGACCTGGCCACAGCCCTGTCCCGAGCCACAGTCCTGCCCCAGCCCTGCCCTCAGTCCCAGCCCCAGCCCCATGCCCCGGCCCCAGGCCCGGCCCCAGCCCAGCCCCAGCCCAGCTCTGCCCCCAGCCCTGCCCCAGCCCAGCCCCAGCCCCAGCCCTGCCCCAGACCAGCCACAGCCACAGCCCAGCCACAGCCCTGCCCCAGCCCCCGGCCCCAGCCCTACCCCAGCCCTGCCCCAGCTCGGGCCCAGCCCCAGCCCCAGGCCCAGCCCATGCCCCCAGCCCAGCCCCACCCTCAGCCCCAGCCCAGCCCCAGCCCCAGGCCTGCCACAGCCCAGCCCCAGCCCCAGCCCTGGACCCAGCCCCAGCCCCAGCCCTGCCCCAGTCCTGCCCCAGCCCTGCCCCAGCCCTGCCCCAGCCCAGCCCCAGCCCCAGCCCAGAGCCAGCCCCAGCACTGCCCCAGCCCTGCCCCAGCCACAGCCCAGCCCCAGCCCTGGACCCACCCCCAGCCCCAGCCCCAGCCACAGCCCAGCCCGAGGCCTGCCCCAACCCAGCCCCTGCCCCAGACCTGCCCCAGCCCCAGCCCCATTCCAGCCCCAGCCCTGCCACTGCCCCAGCCCTGGACCCAGCCCCAGCCACAGCCACAGCCCAGCCCGAGGCCTGCCCCAACCCAGCCACTGCCCCAGCCCTGGCCCCAGCCCCAGCCCTGGCCCCAGCCCTGGCCTCAGCTACTGCCCCAGCCCCAGTCCTGTCTCATCCCAGCCCCCATCCCCAGCCCTGCCTTCAGCCCCGGCCCCAGCCCAATGTCCAGCCTGCAGCCTAGTTCTGCCCCAGCCCCGGCCCCAACCCAGCCCCATCCCTGCCCCCAGCCCAGCCCCAACCCCGGCCCCAGCCCAGCCCAGCCCCAGCCCCAGCTCTGCCCCAGCCCCAGTCCTGCCCCAGCCCTGCCCTCAGTCCCAGCCACAGCCCCTGCCCCGGCTCCAGGATCGGCCCCAGCCCTGCCCCAGCCCAGCTCTGCCCCCAGCCCAGCCCCAGCCCCAGCCACAGCCCTACCCCAGCCCTGTCCCAGCCTCGGGCCCAGCCCCAGCCCAGCCCCAGCCCGAGCCCTGCCACAACCCAGCCCCAGCCACAGCCAGCCACAGCCCTGGACCCAGCCCCAGCCCCAGCCCCAGCCCTAGCCCTGCCCCAGCCTTGCCCCAGCCCTGCCCCAGCCCAGCCCCAGCCCCAGCCCAGAGCCAGCCCCGGCCCCAGCCCCAGCCTCGGCCCCAGCCTCGGCTCCAGCCCAGCGCTAGCGCAGCCCCAGCCCAGCCCGAGCCCCAGCACCAGCCATACGCCCAGCCCCAGGCCCCAGCCCCAGCCCAGCCCACAGCCCAGACCCACCCCCAGCCCCAGCCTCGGCCACAGCCCAGCGCTAGCCCAGCCCTGCCCAGCCCCCAGCCCTAGCCCTGCCCTACCCCAGGCCCAGCCCCAACCTCAGTCCCAGCCCAGCTCCCAGCCCCGGCCCCAGCCCTACCCCAGCCCTGCCCCAGCCTCGGGCCCAGCCCTGCCCCAGGCCCAGCCCCGGCCCCAGCCCAGCCCCACCCTCAGCCCCAGCCCAGCCCCGGCCCCAGCCCTGCCACAGCCCAGCCACAGCCCCAGCCCTGACCCAGCCCTGCCCCCAGCCCAGCCCTGCCCCAGCCCAGCCCCACCCTCAGCCCCAGCCCAGCCCCAGCCCCAGGCCTGCCACAGCCCAGCCCCAGCCCCAGCCCTGGACCCAGCCCTAGCCCCAATCCCTGCCCCAGTCCTGCCCCAGCCCTGCCCCAGCCCTGCCCCAGCCCCAGCCCAGAGCCAGCCCCAGCACTGCCCCAGCCCAGCCCCAGCCACAGCCCAGCCCCAGCCCTGGACCCAGCCCCAGCCCCAGCTACAGCCACAGCCCAGCCCCAGCTCTGCCCCAGCCCCAGCCCAGCCCCAGCCCAGCCCCAGCCCCAGCCCAGAGCCAGCCCCAGCACTGCCCCAGCCCAGACCCAGCCACAACCCAGCCCCAGCCCTGGACCCACCCCCAGCCCTGCCACAGCCCAGCCACAACCCCAGCCCTGGACCAAGCCCCAGCCCTCCCCCAGCCCCAGCCCTGCCCCAGCCCTGCCCCAGCCCCAGCCCCATCCCAGCCCCAGCCCTGCCACTGGCCCAGCCCTGGACCCACCCCCAGCCCCAGCCACAGCCACAGCCCAGCCCGAGGCCTGCCCCAACCCAGCCCCTGCCCCAGACCTGCCCCAGCCCCAGCCCCATCACAGCCCCAGCCCTGCCACTGCCCCAGCCCTGGACCCAGCCCCAGCCCCAGCCCCAGCCACAGCCCAGCCCGAGGCCTGCCCCCAACCCAGCCACTGCCCCAGCCCTGTCCCCAGCCCCAGCTCTGGCCCCAGCGCTGTCCTCAGCCACTGCCCCAGCCCCAGTCCCTGTCTCATCCCAGCCCCCATCCCCAGCCCTGCCTTCAGCCCGGCCCCAGCCCAATGTCCAGCCTGCAGCCTAGTTCTGCCCCAGCCCCGGCCCCAACCCAGCCCCATCCCTGCCCCCAGCCCAGCCCCAACCCCGGCCCCAGCCCCAGCCCAGCCCCAGCCCCAGCCCAGCCCCAGCTCTGCCCCAGCCCCAGCCCAGCCCCAGCCCTGCCCCAGCCCCGGCCCCAGCCCCAGCCCCAGCCCCAGCCTCGGCTCCAGCCCAGCGCTAGCGCAGCACCAGCCATACGCCCAGCCCCAGCCCCAGCCCCAGCCCAGCCCACAGCCCAGACCCACCCCTAGCCCCAGCCTCGGCCACAGCCCAGCGCTAGCCCAGCCCTGCCCAGCCCCCAGCCCTAGCCCTGCCCTACCCCAGGCCCAGCCCCAACCTCAGTCCCAGCCCAGCTCCCAGCCCCGGCCCCAGCCCTACCCCAGCCCTGCCCCAGCCTCGGGCCCAGCCCTGCCCCAGGCCCAGCCCCGGCCCCAGCCCAGCCCCACCCTCAGCCCCAGCCCAGCCCCGGCCCAGCCCTGCCACAGCCCAGCCACAGCCCCAGCCCTGACCCAGCCCTGCCCCCAGCCCAGCCCTGCCCCAGCCCAACCCCAGCCCTGCCCCAGCCTCTGCCCCAGACCAGCGCTTGCCCAGCCCTGCCCTCAGCCCTAGCCCAGCCCTGCCCCCAGCCACAGCCCTCGTCCCAGCCTCGACTCCAGCCCAGCCCCGGCCCCAGCCCTGCCCCAGCCCTGCCCCAGCCCCAGCCCCAGCCCCAGCCCTACCCCAGCCCTGCCCCAGCCTCGGGCCCAGCCCTGCCCCAGGCCCAGCCCAGGCCCCAGCCCAGCCCCACCCTCAGCCCCAGCCCAGCCCCAGCCCCAGGCCTGCCACAGCCCAGCCACAGCCCCAGCCCTGGACCCAGCCCCAGCCCCAATCCCTGCCCCAGTCCTGCCCCAGCCCTGCCCCAACCCTGCCCCAGCCCTGCCCCAGCCCCAGCCCAGAGCCAGCCCCAGCCCTGCCACTGCCCCAACCCTGGCCCCAGCCACAGCCCCAGTCCCAGCCCTGCCCAAGCCGTGGTTCCAGCCCTGGCCACAGCCCTGTCCCGAGCCACAGTCCTGCCCCAGCCCACTCCTGCCCCAGCCCAGCCCCCATCCCCAGCCCAGCCCCAGCACAGCTCTGCCCCCAGCCCTGCCCCAGCCCCGGTCCCAGCCCTACGCCAGCCCTGCCCCAGCCTCGGGCCCAGCCCTGCCCATTGCCAGCCCAGGCCCCAGCCCCAGGCCTGCCACAGCCCAGCCACAGCCCCAGTCCTGGACCCAGCCCCGGACCCAGCCCCAGCCCCAATCCCTGCCCCAGTCCTGCCCCAGCCCTGCCCCAGCCCCAGCCCAGAGCCAGCCCCAGCACTGCCCCAGCCCAGCCCCAGCCACAGCCCAGCCCCAGCCCTGGACCCACCCCCAGCCCCAGCCACAGCCACAGCCCAGCCCGAGGCCTGCCCCAACCCAGCCCCTGCCCCAGACCTGCCCCAGCCCCAGCCCTGGCCCCAGCCCTGTCCTCAGCCACTGCCCAGCCCCAGCCCTGGACCCACCCCCAGCCACAGCCACAGCCACAGCCCAGCCCGAGGCCTGCCCCAACCCAGCCACTGCCCCAGACCTGCCTCAGCCCCAGCCCCTGGCCCCAGCCCCGGCCTCAGGAACTGCCCCAGCCCCAGTCCTGTCTCATCCCAGCCCCCCATCCCCAGCCCTGCCTTCAGCCCGGCCCCAGCCCAATGTCCAGGCTGCAGCCTAGTTCTGCCCCAGCCCGGCCCCAACCCAGCACCATCCCTGCCCCCAGCCCTGTCCCCAGCCCCAGCTCTGGCCCCAGCGCTGTCCTCAGCCCACTGCCCCAGCCCCAGTCCTGTCTCATCCCAGCCCCCCATCCCCAGCCCTGCCTTCAGCCTGGCCCCAGCCCAATGTCCAGCCTGCAGCCTAGTTCTGCCCCAGCCCCGGCCCCCAACCCAGCCCCATCCCTGCCCCCAGCCCAGCCCCAACCCCGGCCCCAACCCCAGCCCTGCCCTCAGCCCTAGCCCAGCCCTGCCCCCAGCCACGGCCCTGGTCCCAGCCTCGACTCCAGCCCAGCCCCAGCCCCAGCCCTGCCCCAGGCCCAGCCCAGGCCCCAGCCCAGCCCCACCCTCAGCCCCAGCCCAGCCCCAGCCCCAGGCCTGCCACAGCCCAGCCCCAGCCCCAATCCCTGCCCCAGTCCTGCCCCAGCCCCTGCCCCAACCCTGCCCCAGCCCAGCCCCAGCCACAGCCCAGCCCCAGCCCTGGACCCAGCCCCAGTCACAGCCCCAGCCACAGCCCAGCCCGAGGCCTGCCCCAACCCAGCCCCTGCCCCAGACCTGCCCCAGCCCCAGCCCCATCCCAGCCCCAGCACTGCCCCAGCCCAGCCACAGCCACAGCCCAGCCCCAGCCCTGGACCCAGCCCCAGCCCCAGCTACAGCCACAGCCCAGCCCCAGCTCTGCCCCAGCCCCAGCCCAGCCCCAGCCCAGCCCCAGCCCCAGCCCCAGAGCCAGCCCCAGCCCTGCCCCAGCCCAGCTCTGCCCCCAGCCCAGCCCCAGCCCCAGCCCTACCCCAGCCCTGTCCCAGCCTCGGGCCCAGCCCTGCCCCTGGCCCAGGCCAGACGCCAGCCCTGCCCCACCCTCATCCCCAGCCCAGCCCAGCCCCAGCCCGAGCCCTGCCACAACCCAGCCCCAGCCACTGCCCAGCCACAGCCCTGGACCCAGCCCCAGCCCCAGCCCCAGCCCTAGCCCTGCCCCAGCCTTGCCCCAGCCCTGCCCCAGCCCAGCCCCAGCCCCAGCCCAGAGCCAGCCCCGGCCCCAGCCCCAGCCTCGGCCCCAGCCTCGGCTCCAGCCCAGCGCTAGCGCAGCCCCAGCCCAGCCCGAGCCCCAGCACCAGCCATACGCCCAGCCCCAGACCCAGCCCCAGCCCAGCCCACAGCCCAGACCCACCCCCAGCCCCAGCCTCGGCCACAGCCCAGCGCTAGCCCAGCCCTGCCCAGCCCCCAGCCCTAGCCCTGCCCTACCCCAGGCCCAGCCCCAACCTCAGTCCCAGCCCAGCTCCCAGCCCCGGCCCCAGCCCTACCCCAGCCCTGCCCCAGCCTCGGGCCCAGCCCTGCCCCAGGCCCAGCCCCGGCCCCAGCCCAGCCCCACCCTCACCCCCAGCCCAGCCCCGGCCCCAGCCCTGCCACAGCCCAGCCACAGCCCCAGCCCTGACCCAGCCCTGCCCCCAGCCCAGCCCTGCCCCAGCCCAGCCCCACCCTCAGCCCCAGCCCAGCCCCAGCCCCAGGCCTGCCACAGCCCAGCCCCAGCCCCAGCCCTGGACCCAGCCCTAGCCCCAATCCCTGCCCCAGTCCTGCCCCAGCCCTGCCCCCAGCCCTGCCCCAGCCCCAGCCCAGAGCCAGCCCCAGCACTGCCCCAGCCCAGCCCCAGCCACAGCCCAGCCCCAGCCCTGGACCCAGCCCCAGCCCCAGCTACAGCCACAGCCCAGCCCCAGCTCTGCCCCAGCCCCAGCCCAGCCCCAGCCCAGCCCCAGCCCCAGCCCAGAGCCAGCCCCAGCACTGCCCCAGCCCAGACCCAGCCACAACCCAGCCCCAGCCCTGGACCCACCCCCAGCCCTGCCACAGCCCAGCCACAACCCCAGCCCTGGACCAAGCCCCAGCCCTGCCCCAGCCCCAGCCCTGCCCCAGCCCTGCCCCAGCCCCAGCCCCATCCCAGCCCCAGCCCTGCCACTGGCCCAGCCCTGGACCCACCCCCAGCCCCAGCCACAGCCACAGCCCAGCCCGAGGCCTGCCCCAACCCAGCCCCTGCCCCAGACCTGCCCCAGCCCCAGCCCCATCACAGCCCCAGCCCTGCCACTGCCCCAGCCCCTGAACCCAGCCCCAGCCCCAGCCCCAGCCCAGCCCGAGGCCTGCCCCAACCCAGCCACTGCCCCAGCCCTGTCCCCAGCCCCAGCTCTGGCCCCAGCGCTGTCCTCAGCCACTGCCCCAGCCCCAGTCCTGTCTCATCCCAGCCCCCATCCCCAGCCCTGCCTTCAGCCCGGCCCCAGCCCAATGTCCAGCCTGCAGCCTAGTTCTGCCCCAGCCCCCGGCCCCAACCCAGCCCCATCCCTGCCCCCAGCCCAGCCCCAACCCCGGCCCCAGCCCCAGCCCAGCCCCAGCCCCAGCCCTGCCCCAGCTCTGCCCCAGCCCCAGCCCAGCCCCAGCCCTGCCCCAGCCCCGGCCCCAGCCCAGCCCCAGCCCCAGCCTCGGCTCCAGCCCAGCGCTAGCGCAGCACCAGCCATACACCCAGCCCCAGCCCCAGCCCCAGCCCAGCCCACAGCCCAGACCCACCCCTAGCCCCAGCCTCGGCCACAGCCCAGCGCTAGCCCAGCCCTGCCCAGCCCCCAGCCCTAGCCCTGCCCTACCCCAGGCCCAGCCCCAACCTCAGTCCCAGCCCAGCTCCCAGCCCCGGCCCCAGTCCTACCCCAGCCCTGCCCCAGCCTCGGGCCCAGCCCTGCCCCAGGCCCAGCCCCGGCCCCAGCCCAGCCCCACCCTCAGCCCCAGCCCAGCCCCGGCCCCAGCCCTGCCACAGCCCAGCCACAGCCCCAGCCCTGACCCAGCCCTGCCCCCAGCCCAGCCCTGCCCCAGCCCAACCCCAGCCCTGCCCCAGCCTCTGCCCCAGACCAGCGCTTGCCCAGCCCTGCCCTCAGCCCTAGCCCAGCCCTGCCCCCAGCCACAGCCCTCGTCCCAGCCTCGACTCCAGCCCAGCCCCGGCCCCAGCCCTGCCCCAGCCCTGCCCCAGCCCCAGCCCCAGCCCCAGCCCTACCCCAGCCCTGCCCCAGCCTCGGGCCCAGCCCTGCCCCAGGCCCAGCCCAGGCCCCAGCCCAGCCCCACCCTCAGCCCCAGCCCAGCCCCAGCCCCAGGCCTGCCACAGCCCAGCCACAGCCCCAGCCCTGGACCCAGCCCCAGCCCCAATCCCTGCCCCAGTCCTGCCCCAGCCCTGCCCCAACCCTGCCCCAGCCCTGCCCCAGCCCCAGCCCAGAGCCAGCCCCAGCCCTGCCACTGCCCCAACCCTGGCCCCAGCCACAGCCCCAGTCCCAGCCCTGCCCAAGCCGTGGTTCCAGCCCTGGCCACAGCCCTGTCCCGAGCCACAGTCCTGCCCCAGCCCACTCCTGCCCCAGCCCAGCCCCCATCCCCAGCCCAGCCCCAGCACAGCTCTGCCCCCAGCCCTGCCCCAGCCCCGGCCCCAGCCCTACGCCAGCCCTGCCCCAGCCTCGGGCCCAGCCCTGCCCATTGCCAGCCCAGGCCCCAGCCCCAGGCCTGCCACAGCCCAGCCACAGCCCCAGTCCTGGACCCAGCCCCGGACCCAGCCCCAGCCCCAATCCCTGCCCCAGTCCTGCCCCAGCCCTGCCCCAGCCCCAGCCCAGAGCCAGCCCCAGCACTGCCCCAGCCCAGCCCCAGCCACAGCCCAGCCCCAGCCCTGGACCCACCCCCAGCCCCAGCCACAGCCACAGCCCAGCCCGAGGCCTGCCCCAACCCAGCCCCTGCCCCAGACCTGCCCCAGCCCCAGCCCTGGCCCCAGCCCTGTCCTCAGCCACTGCCCAGCCCCAGCCCTGGACCCACCCCCAGCCACAGCCACAGCCACAGCCCAGCCCGAGGCCTGCCCCAACCCAGCCACTGCCCCAGACCTGCCTCAGCCCCAGCCCTGGCCCCAGCCCCGGCCTCAGGAACTGCCCCAGCCCCAGTCCTGTCTCATCCCAGCCCCCATCCCCAGCCCTGCCTTCAGCCCGGCCCCAGCCCAATGTCCAGGCTGCAGCCTAGTTCTGCCCCAGCCCCGGCCCCAACCCAGCACCATCCCTGCCCCCAGCCCTGTCCCCAGCCCCAGCTCTGGCCCCAGCGCTGTCCTCAGCCACTGCCCCAGCCCCAGTCCTGTCTCATCCCAGCCCCCATCCCCAGCCCTGCCTTCAGCCTGGCCCCAGCCCAATGTCCAGCCTGCAGCCTAGTTCTGCCCCAGCCCCGGCCCCAACCCAGCCCCATCCCTGCCCCCAGCCCAGCCCCAACCCCGGCCCCAACCCCAGCCCTGCCCTCAGCCCTAGCCCAGCCCTGCCCCCAGCCACGGCCCTGGTCCCAGCCTCGACTCCAGCCCAGCCCCAGCCCCAGCCCTGCCCCAGGCCCAGCCCAGGCCCCAGCCCAGCCCCACCCTCAGCCCCAGCCCAGCCCCAGCCCCAGGCCTGCCACAGCCCAGCCCCAGCCCCAATCCCTGCCCCAGTCCTGCCCCAGCCCTGCCCCAACCCTGCCCCAGCCCAGCCCCAGCCACAGCCCAGCCCCAGCCCTGGACCCAGCCCCAGTCACAGCCCCAGCCACAGCCCAGCCCGAGGCCTGCCCCAACCCAGCCCCTGCCCCAGACCTGCCCCAGCCCCAGCCCCATCCCAGCCCCAGCACTGCCCCAGCCCAGCCACAGCCACAGCCCAGCCCCAGCCCTGGACCCAGCCCCAGCCCCAGCTACAGCCACAGCCCAGCCCCAGCTCTGCCCCAGCCCCAGCCCAGCCCCAGCCCAGCCCCAGCCCCAGCCCAGAGCCAGCCCCAGCCCTGCCCCAGCCCACTCCTGCCCCAGCCCAGCCCCCATCCCCAGCCCAGCCCCAGCCCCAGCCCAGCCCCAGCTCTGCCCCAGCCCCAGCCCAGCCCCAGCCCTGCCCCAGCCCCGGCCCCAGCCCCAGCCCCAGCCCCAGCCTCGGCTCCAGCCCAGCGCTAGCGCAGCACCAGCCATACACCCAGCCCCAGCCCCAGCCCCAGCCCAGCCCACAGCCCAGACCCACCCCTAGCCCCAGCCTCGGCCACAGCCCAGCGCTAGCCCAGCCCTGCCCAGCCCCCAGCCCTAGCCCTGCCCTACCCCAGGCCCAGCCCCAACCTCAGTCCCAGCCCAGCTCCCAGCCCCGGCCCCAGCCCTACCCCAGCCCTGCCCCAGCCTCGGGCCCAGCCCTGCCCCAGGCCCAGCCCCGGCCCCAGCCCAGCCCCACCCTCAGCCCCAGCCCAGCCCCGGCCCCAGCCCTGCCACAGCCCAGCCACAGCCCCAGCCCTGACCCAGCCCTGCCCCCAGCCCAGCCCTGCCCCAGCCCAACCCCAGCCCTGCCCCAGCCTCTGCCCCAGACCAGCGCTTGCCCAGCCCTGCCCTCAGCCCTAGCCCAGCCCTGCCCCCAGCCACAGCCCTCGTCCCAGCCTCGACTCCAGCCCAGCCCCGGCCCCAGCCCTGCCCCAGCCCTGCCCCAGCCCCAGCCCCAGCCCCAGCCCTACCCCAGCCCTGCCCCAGCCTCGGGCCCAGCCCTGCCCCAGGCCCAGCCCAGGCCCCAGCCCAGCCCCACCCTCAGCCCCAGCCCAGCCCCAGCCCCAGGCCTGCCACAGCCCAGCCACAGCCCCAGCCCTGGACCCAGCCCCAGCCCCAATCCCTGCCCCAGTCCTGCCCCAGCCCTGCCCCAACCCTGCCCCAGCCCTGCCCCAGCCCCAGCCCAGAGCCAGCCCCAGCCCTGCCACTGCCCCCAACCCTGGCCCCAGCCACAGCCCCAGTCCCAGCCCTGCCCAAGCCGTGGTTCCAGCCCTGGCCACAGCCCTGTCCCGAGCCACAGTCCTGCCCCAGCCCACTCCTGCCCCAGCCCAGCCCCCATCCCCAGCCCAGCCCCAGCACAGCTCTGCCCCCAGCCCTGCCCCAGCCCCGGCCCCAGCCCTACGCCAGCCCTGCCCCAGCCTCGGGCCCAGCCCTGCCCATTGCCAGCCCAGGCCCCAGCCCCAGGCCTGCCACAGCCCAGCCACAGCCCCAGTCCTGGACCCAGCCCCGGACCCAGCCCCAGCCCCAATCCCTGCCCCAGTCCTGCCCCAGCCCTGCCCCAGCCCCAGCCCAGAGCCAGCCCCAGCACTGCCCCAGCCCAGCCCCAGCCACAGCCCAGCCCCAGCCCTGGACCCACCCCCAGCCCCAGCCACAGCCACAGCCCAGCCCGAGGCCTGCCCCAACCCAGCCCCTGCCCCAGACCTGCCCCAGCCCCAGCCCTGGCCCCAGCCCTGTCCTCAGCCACTGCCCAGCCCCAGCCCTGGACCCACCCCCAGCCACAGCCACAGCCACAGCCCAGCCCGAGGCCTGCCCCAACCCAGCCACTGCCCCAGACCTGCCTCAGCCCCAGCCCTGGCCCCAGCCCCGGCCTCAGGAACTGCCCCAGCCCCAGTCCTGTCTCATCCCAGCCCCCATCCCCAGCCCTGCCTTCAGCCCGGCCCCAGCCCAATGTCCAGGCTGCAGCCTAGTTCTGCCCCAGCCCCGGCCCCAACCCAGCACCATCCCTGCCCCCAGCCCTGTCCCCAGCCCCAGCTCTGGCCCCAGCGCTGTCCTCAGCCACTGCCCCAGCCCCAGTCCTGTCTCATCCCAGCCCCCATCCCCAGCCCTGCCTTCAGCCTGGCCCCAGCCCAATGTCCAGCCTGCAGCCTAGTTCTGCCCCAGCCCCGGCCCCAACCCAGCCCCATCCCTGCCCCCAGCCCAGCCCCAACCCCGGCCCCAACCCCAGCCCTGCCCTCAGCCCTAGCCCAGCCCTGCCCCCAGCCACAGCCCTGGTCCCAGCCTCGACTCCAGCCCAGCCCCAGCCCCAGCCCTGCCCCAGGCCCAGCCCAGGCCCCAGCCCAGCCCCACCCTCAGCCCCAGCCCAGCCCCAGCCCCAGGCCTGCCACAGCCCAGCCCCAGCCCCAACCCTGGACCCAGCCCCAGCCCCAATCCCTGCCCCAGTCCTGCCCCAGCCCTGCCCCAACCCTGCCCCAGCCCAGCCCCAGCCACAGCCCAGCCCCAGCCCTGGACCCAGCCCCAGCCACAGCCCCAGCCACAGCCCAGCCCGAGGCCTGCCCCAACCCAGCCCCTGCCCCAGACCTGCCCCAGCCCCAGCCCCATCCCAGCCCCAGCACTGCCCCAGCCCAGCCACAGCCACAGCCCAGCCCCAGCCCTGGACCCAGCCCCAGCCCCAGCTACAGCCACAGCCCAGCCCCAGCTCTGCCCCAGCCCCAGCCCAGCCCCAGCCCAGCCCCAGCCCCAGCCCAGAGCCAGCCCCAGCACTGCCCCAGCCCAGACCCAGCCACAACCCAGCCCCAGCCCTGGACCCACCCCCAGCCCTGCCACAGCCCAGCCACAACCCCAGCCCTGGACCAAGCCCCAGTCCTGCCCCAGCCCCAGCCCCATCCCAGCCCCAGCCCTGACACTGGCCCAGCCCTGGACCCACCCCCAGCCCCAGCCACAGCCACAGCCCAGCCCGAGGCCTGCCCCAACCCAGCCACTGCCCCAGCCCTGTCCCCAGCCCCAGCTCTGGCCCCAGCGCTGTCCTCAGCCACTGCCCCAGCCCCAGTCCTGTCTCATCCCAGCCCCCATCCCCAGCCCTGCCTTCAGCCTGGCCCCAGCCCAATGTCCAGCCTGCAGCCTAGTTCTGCCCCAGCCCCGGCCCCAACCCAGCCCCATCCCTGCCCCCAGCCCAGCCCCATCCCTGCCCCCAGCCCAGCCCCAGCCCCGGCCCCAGCCCCAGCCCAGCCCCAGCCCCAGCCCAGCCCCAGCTCTGCCCCAGCCCCAGCCCAGCCCCAGCCCTGCCCCAGCCCCGGCCCCAGCCCCAGCCCCGGCCCCAGCCTCGGCTCCAGCCCAGCGCTAGCGCAGCCCCAGCCCAGCCCCAGCGCAGCACCAGCCATACGCCCAGCCCCAGCCCCAGCCCCAGCCCAGCCCTCAGCCCAGACCCACCCCCAGCCCCAGCCTCGGCCACAGCCCAGCGCTAGCCCAGCCCTGCCCTGCCCCCAGCCCTAGCCCTGCCCTACCCCAGGCCCAGCCCCAACCTCAGTCCCAGCCCAGCTCCCAGCCCCGGCCCCAGCCCAGGCCCCAGCCCAGCCCCACCCTCAGCCCCAGCCTAGCCCCGGCCCCAGCCCTGCCACAGCCCAGCCACAGCCCCAGCCCTGACCCAGCCCTGCCCCCAGCCCAGCCCTGCCCCAGCCCAACCCCAGCCCTGCCCCAGCCTCTGCCCCAGACCAGCGCTTGCCCAGCCCTGCCCTCAGCCCTAGCCCAGCCCTGCCCCCAGCCACAGCCCTGGTCCCAGCCTCGACTCCAGCCCAGCCCCATCCCTGCCCTGCCCCAGCCCTGCCCCAGCCCCGGCCCCAGCCCTGCCCCAGCCCTGCCCCAGCCCCAGCCCCAGCCCCAGCCCTACCCCAGCCCTGCCCCATCCTCGGGCCCAGCCCTGCCCCAGGCCCAGCCCAGGCCCCAGCCCAGCCCCACCCTCAGCCCCAGCCCAGCCCCAGCCCCAGGCCTGCCACAGCCCAGCCACAGCCCCATCCCTGGACCCAGACCCAGCCCCAATCCCTGCCCCAGTCCTGCTCCAGCCCTGCCCCAGCCCAGCCCCAGCCCCAGCCCAGAGCCAGCCCCAGCACTGCCCCAGCCCAGCCCCAGCCACAGCCCAGCCCCAGCCCTGGACCCACCCCCAGCCCCAGCCACAGCCACAGCCCAGCCCGAGGCCTGCCCCAACCCAGCCCCTGCCCCAGACCTGCCCCAGCCCCAGCCCTGGCCCCAGCCCTCTCCTCAGCCACTGCCCCAGCCCTGGACCCAGCCCCGCCCTCAGCCACTGCCCCAGCCCCAGTCCTGTCTCATCCCAGCCCCCATCCCCAGCGCTGCCTTCAGCCCAGCCCCAGCCCCAGCCCCAGCCCTACCCCAGCCCTGTCCCAGCCTCGGGCCCAGCCCTGCCCCTGGCCCAGGCCAGACGCCAGCCCTGCCCCACCCTCATCCCCAGCCCCAGCCCAGCCCCAGCCCGAGCCCTGCCACAACCCAGCCCCAGCCACAGCCCAGCCACAGCCCTGGACCCAGCCCCAGCCCCAGCCCCAGCCCTAGCCCTGCCCCAGCCTTGCCCCAGCCCTGCCCCAGCCCAGCCCCAGCCCCAGCCCAGAGCCAGCTCCGGCCCCAGCCCCAGCCTCGGCCCCAGCCTCGGCTCCAGCCCAGCGCTAGCGCAGCCCCAGCCCAGCCCGAGCCCCAGCACCAGCCATACGCCCAGCCCCAGACCCAGCCCCAGCCCAGCCCACAGCCCAGACCCACCCCCAGCCCCAGCCTCGGCCACAGCCCAGCGCTAGCCCAGCCCTGCCCTGCCCCCAGCCCTAGCCCTGCCCTACCCCAGGCCCAGCCCCAAACTCAGTCCCAGCCCAGCTCCCAGCCCCGGCCCCAGCCCTACCCCAGCCCTGCCCCAGCCTCGGGCCCAGCCCTGCCCCAGGCCCAGCCCCGGCCCCAGCCCAGCCCCACCCTCAACCCCAGCCCAGCCCCAGCCCCAGGCCTGCCACAGCCCAGCCCCAGCCCCAACCCTGGACCCAGCCCCAGCCCCAATCCCTGCCCCAGTCCTGCCCCAGCCCTGCCCCAACCCTGCCCCAGCCCAGCCCTAGCCACAGCCCAGCCCCAGCCCTGGACCCAGCCCCAGCCACAGCCCCAGCCACAGCCCAGCCCGAGGCCTGCCCCAACCCAGCCCCTGCCCCAGACCTGCCCCAGCCCCAGCCCCATCCCAGCCCCAGCACTGCCCCAGCCCAGCCACAGCCACAGCCCAGCCCCAGCCCTGGACCCAGCCCCAGCCCCAGCTACAGCCACAGCCCAGCCCCAGCTCTGCCCCAGCCCCAGCCCAGCCCCAGCCCAGCCCCAGCCCCAGCCCAGAGCCAGCCCCAGCACTGCCCCAGCCCAGACCCAGCCACAACCCAGCCCCAGCCCTGGACCCACCCCCAGCCCTGCCACAGCCCAGCCACAACCCCAGCCCTGGACCAAGCCCCAGCCCTGACACTGGCCCAGCCCTGGACCCACCCCCAGCCCCAGCCACAGCCACAGCCCAGCCCGAGGCCTGCCCCAACCCAGCCACTGCCCCAGCCCTGTCCCCAGCCCCAGCTCTGGCCCCAGCGCTGTCCTCAGCCACTGCCCCAGCCCCAGTCCTGTCTCATCCCAGGCCCCATCCCCAGCCCTGCCTTCAGCCTGGCCCCAGCCCAATGTCCAGCCTGCAGCCTAGTTCTGCCCCAGCCCCGGCCCCAACCCAGCCCCATCCCTGCCCCCAGCCCAGCCCCAACCCCGGCCCCAGCCCCAGCCCAGCCCCAGCCCCAGCCCAGCCCCAGCTCTGCCCCAGCCCCAGCCCAGCCCCAGCCCTGCCCCAGCCCCGGCCCCAGCCCCAGCCCCGGCCCCAGCCTCGGCTCCAGCCCAGCGCTAGCGCAGCCCCAGCCCAGCCCCAACGCAGCACCAGCCATACGCCCAGCCCCAGCCCCAGCCCCAGCCCAGCCCACAGCCCAGACCCACCCCCAGCCCCAGCCTCGGCCACAGCCCAGCGCTAGCCCAGCCCTGCCCTGCCCCCAGCCCTAGCCCTGCCCTACCCCAGGCCCAGCCCCAACCTCAGTCCCAGCCCAGCTCCCAGCCCCGGCCCCAGCCCTACCCCAGCCCTGCCCCATCCTCGGGCCCAGCTCTGCCCCAGGCCCAGCCCCGGCCCCAGCCCAGCCCCACCCTCAGCCCCAGCCCAGCCCCGGCCCCAGCCCTGCCACAGCCCAGCCACAGCCCCAGCCCTGACCCAGCCCTGCCCCCAGCCCAGCCCTGCCCCAGCCCAACCCCAGCCCTGCCCCAGCCTCTGCCCCAGACCAGCGCTTGCCCAGCCCTGCCCTCAGCCCTAGCCCAGCCCTGCCCCCAGCCACAGCCCCTGGTCCCAGCCTCGACTCCAGCCCAGCCCCATCCCTGCCCTGCCCCAGCCCTGCCCCAGCCCCGGCCCCAGCCCTGCCCCAGCCCTGCCCCAGCCCCAGCCCCAGCCCCAGCCCTACCCCAGCCCTGCCCCATCCTCGGGCCCAGCCCTGCCCCAGGCCCAGCCCAGGCCCCAGCCCAGCCCCACCCTCAGCCCCAGCCCAGCCCCAGCCCCAGGCCTGCCACAGCCCAGCCACAGCCCCATCCCTGGACCCAGACCCAGCCCCAATCCCTGCCCCAGTCCTGCCCCAGCCCTGCCCCAGCCCAGCCCCAGCCCCAGCCCAGAGCCAGCCCCAGCACTGCCCCAGCCCAGCCCCAGCCACAGCCCAGCCCCAGCCCTGGACCCACCCCCAGCCCCAGCCACAGCCACAGCCCAGCCCGAGGCCTGCCCCAACCCAGCCCCTGCCCCAGACCTGCCCCAGCCCCAGCCCTGGCCCCAGCCCTCTCCTCAGCCACTGCCCCAGCCCTGGACCCAGCCCCGCCCTCAGCCACTGCCCCAGCCCCAGTCCTGTCTCATCCCAGCCCCCATCCCCAGCGCTGCCTTCAGCCCAGCCCCAGCCCCAGCCCCAGCCCTACCCCAGCCCTGTCCCAGCCTCGGGCCCAGCCCTGCCCCTGGCCCAGGCCAGACGCCAGCCCTGCCCCACCCTCATCCCCAGCCCCAGCCCAGCCCCAGCCCGAGCCCTGCCACAACCCAGCCCCAGCCACAGCCCAGCCACAGCCCTGGACCCAGCCCCAGCCCCAGCCCCAGCCCTAGCCCTGCCCCAGCCTTGCCCCAGCCCTGCCCCAGCCCAGCCCCAGCCCCAGCCCAGAGCCAGCTCCGGCCCCAGCCCCAGCCTCGGCCCCAGCCTCGGCTCCAGCCCAGCGCTAGCGCAGCCCCAGCCCAGCCCGAGCCCCAGCACCAGCCATACGCCCAGCCCCAGACCCAGCCCCAGCCCAGCCCACAGCCCAGACCCACCCCCAGCCCCAGCCTCGGCCACAGCCCAGCGCTAGCCCAGCCCTGCCCTGCCCCCAGCCCTAGCCCTGCCCTACCCCAGGCCCAGCCCCAACCTCAGTCCCAGCCCAGCTCCCAGCCCCGGCCCCAGCCCTACCCCAGCCCTGCCCCAGCCTCGGGCCCAGCCCTGCCCCAGGCCCAGCCCCGGCCCCAGCCCAGCCCCACCCTCAGCCCCAGCCCAGCCCCGGCCCCAGCCCTGCCACAGCCCAGCCACAGCCCCAGCCCTGACCCAGCCCTGCCCCCAGCCCAGCCCTGCCCCAGCCCAGCCCCACCCTCAGCCCCAGCCCAGCCCCAGCCCCAGGCCTGCCACAGCCCAGCCCCAGCCCCAGCCCTGGACCCAGCCCCAGCCCCAATCCCTGCCCCAGTCCTGCCCCAGCCCTGCCCCAGCCCTGCCCCAGCCCAGCCCCAGCCCCAGCCCAGAGCCAGCCCCAGCACTGCCCCAGCCCATCCCCAGCCACAGCCCAGCCCCAGCCCTGGACCCAGCCCCAGCCCCCAGCTACAGCCACAGCCCAGCCCCAGCTCTGCCCCAAGCCCCAGCCCAGCCCCCAGCCCAGCCCCAGCCCCAGCCCAGAGCCAGCCCCAGCACTGCCCCAGCCCAGACCCAGCCACAACCCAGCCCCAGCCCTGGACCCACCCCCAGCCCTGCCCCAGCCCAGCCCCACCCTCAGCCCCAGCCCAGCCCCAGCCCCAGGCCTGCCACAGCCCAGCCACAACCCCAGCCCTGGACCAAGCCCCAGCCCTGCCCCAGCCCCAGCCCTGCCCCAGCCCTGCCCCAGCCCCAGCCCCATCCCAGCCCCAGCCCTGCCACTGGCCCAGCCCTGGACCCACCCCCAGCCCCAGCCACAGCCACAGCCCAGCCCGAGGCCTGCCCCAACCCAGCCCCTGCCCCAGACCTGCCCCAGCCCCAGCCCCATCACAGGCCCAGCCCTGACACTGGCCCAGCCCTGGACCCAGCCCCAGCCCCAGCCACAGCCACAGCCCAGCCCGAGGCCTGCCCCAACCCCGCCACTGCCCCAGCCCTGTCCCCAGCCCCAGCTCTGGCCCCAGCGCTGTCCTCAGCCACTGCCCCAGCCCCAGTCCTGTCTCATCCCAGCCCCCATCCCCAGCCCTGCCTTCAGCCCGGCCCCAGCCCAATGTCCAGCCTGCAGCCTAGTTCTGCCCCAGCCCCGGCCCCAACCCAGCCCCATCCCTGCCCCCAGCCCAGCCCCAACCCCGGCCCCAGCCCCAGCCCAGCCCCAGCCCCAGCCCAGCCCCAGCTCTGCCCCAGCCCCAGCCCAGCCCCAGCCCTGCCCCAGCCCAGGCCCCAGCCCCAGCCCCAGCCCCAGCCTCAGCTCCAGCCCAGCGCTAGCGCAGCACCAGCCATACGCCCAGCCCCAGCCCCAGCCCCAGCCCAGCCCACAGCCCAGACCCACCCCTAGCCCCAGCCTCGGCCACAGCCCAGCGCTAGCCCAGCCCTGCCCAGCCCCCAGCCCTAGCCCTGCCCTACCCCAGGCCCAGCCCCAACCTCAGTCCCAGCCCAGCTCCCAGCCCCGGCCCCAGCCCTACCCCAGCCCTGCCCCAGCCTCGGGCCCAGCCCTGCCCCAGGCCCAGCCCCGGCCCCAGCCCAGCCCCACCCTCAGCCCCAGCCCAGCCCCACCCTCAGCCACAGCCCAGCCACAGCCCCAGCCCTGACCCAGCCCTGCCCCCAGCCCAGCCCTGCCCCAGCCCAACCCCAGCCCTGCCCCAGCCTCTGCCCCAGACCAGCGCTTGCCCAGCCCTGCCCTCAGCCCTAGCCCAGCCCTGCCCCCAGCCACAGCCCTCGTCCCAGCCTCGACTCCAGCCCAGCCCCGGCCCCAGCCCTGCCCCAGCCCTGCCCCAGCCCCAGCCCCAGCCCCAGCCCTACCCCAGCCCTGCCCCAGGCCCAGCCCAGGCCCCAGCCCAGCCCCACCCTCAGCCCCAGCCCAGCCCCAGCCCCAGCCCAGAGCCAGCCCCAGCACTGCCCCAGCCCAGCCCCAGCCACAGCCCAGCCCCAGCCCTGGACCCACCCCCAGCCCCAGCCACAGCCACAGCCCAGCCCGAGGCCTGCCCCAACCCAGCCCCTGCCCCAGACCTGCCCCAGCCCCAGCCCTGGCCCCAGCCCTCTCATCAGCCACTGCCCCAGCCCTGGACCCAGCCCCGCCCTCAGCCACTGCCCCAGCCCCAGTCCTGTCTCATCCCAGCCCCCATCCCCAGCGCTGCCTTCAGCCCAGCCCCAGCCCCAGCCCCAGCCCTACCCCAGCCCTGTCCCAGCCTCGGGCCCAGCCCTGCCCCTGGCCCAGGCCAGACGCCAGCCCTGCCCCACCCTCATCCCCAGCCCCAGCCCAGCCCCAGCCCGAGCCCTGCCACAACCCAGCCCCAGCCACAGCCCAGCCACAGCCCTGGACCCAGCCCCAGCCCCAGCCCCAGCCCTAGCCCTGCCCCAGCCTTGCCCCAGCCCTGCCCCAGCCCAGCCCCAGCCCCAGCCCAGAGCCAGCTCCGGCCCCAGCCCCAGCCTCGGCCCCAGCCTCGGCTCCAGCCCAGCGCTAGCGCAGCCCCAGCCCAGCCCAAGCCCCAGCACCAGCCATACGCCCAGCCCCAGACCCAGCCCCAGCCCAGCCCACAGCCCAGACCCACCCCCAGCCCCAGCCTCGGCCACAGCCCAGCGCTAGCCCAGCCCTGCCCAGCCCCCATCCCTAGCCCTGCCCTACCCCAGGCCCAGCCCCAACCTCAGTCCCAGCCCAGCTCCCAGCCCCGGCCCCAGCCCTACCCCAGCCCTGCCCCAGCCTCGGGCCCAGCCCTGCCCCAGGCCCAGCCCCGGCCCCAGCCCAGCCCCACCCTCAGCCCCAGCCCAGCCCCGGCCCCAGCCCTGCCACAGCCCAGCCACAGCCCCAGCCCTGACCCAGCCCTGCCCCCAGCCCAGCCCTGCCCCAGCCCAGCCCCACCCTCAGCCCCAGCCCAGCCCCAGCCCCAGGCCTGCCACAGCCCAGCCCCAGCCCCAGCCCTGGACCCAGCCCCAGCCCCAATCCCTGCCCCAGTCCTGCCCCAGCCCTGCCCCAGCCCTGCCCCAGCCCAGCCCCAGCCCCAGCCCAGAGCCAGCCCCAGCACTGCCCCAGCCCATCCCCAGCCACAGCCCAGCCCCAGCCCTGGACCCAGCCCCAGCCCCAGCTACAGCCACAGCCCAGCCCCAGCTCTGCCCCAGCCCCAGCCCAGCCCCAGCCCAGCCCCAGCCCCAGCCCAGAGCCAGCCCCAGCACTGCCCCAGCCCAGACCCAGCCACAACCCAGCCCCAGCCCTGGACCCACCCCCAGCCCTGCCACAGCCCAGCCACAACCCCAGCCCTGGACCAAGCCCCAGCCCTGCCCCAGCCCCAGCCCTGCCCCAGCCCTGCCCCAGCCCCAGCCCCATCCCAGCCCCAGCCCTGCCACTGGCCCAGCCCTGGACCCACCCCCAGCCCCAGCCACAGCCACAGCCCAGCCCGAGGCCTGCCCCAACCCAGCCCCTGCCCCAGACCTGCCCCAGCCCCAGCCCCATCACAGCCCCAGCCCTGACACTGGCCCAGCCCTGGACCCACCCCCAGCCCCAGCCACAGCCACAGCCCAGCCCGAGGCCTGCCCCAACCCAGCCACTGCCCCAGCCCTGTCCCCAGCCCCAGCTCTGGCCCCAGCGCTGTCCTCAGCCACTGCCCCAGCCCCAGTCCTGTCTCATCCCAGCCCCCATCCCCAGCCCTGCCTTCAGCCCGGCCCCAGCCCAATGTCCAGCCTGCAGCCTAGTTCTGCCCCAGCCCCGGCCCCAACCCAGCCCCATCCCTGCCCCCAGCCCAGCCCCAACCCCGGCCCCAGCCCCAGCCTTGCCCCAGCCCCAGCCCAGCCCCAGCTCTGCCCCAACCCCAGCCCAGCCCCAGCCCTGCCCCAGCCCCGGCCCCAGCCCCAGCCCCAGCCTCAGCTCCAGCCCAGCGCTAGCGCAGCACCAGCCATACGCCCAGCCCCAGCCCCAGCCCCAGCCCAGCCCACAGCCCAGACCCACCCCTAGCCCCAGCCTCGGCCACAGCCCAGCGCTAGCCCAGCCCTGCCCAGCCCCCAGCCCTAGCCCTGCCCTACCCCAGGCCCAGCCCCAACCTCAGTCCCAGCCCAGCTCCCAGCCCCGGCCCCAGCCCTACCCCAGCCCTGCCCCAGCCTCGGGCCCAGCCCTGCCCCAGGCCCAGCCCCGGCCCCAGCCCAGCCCCACCCTCAGCCCCAGCCCAGCCCCGGCCCCAGCCCTGCCACAGCCCAGCCACAGCCCCAGCCCTGACCCAGCCCTGCCCCCAGCCCAGCCCTGCCCCAGCCCAGCCCCACCCTCAGCCCCAGCCCAGCCCCAGCCCCAGGCCTGCCACAGCCCAGCCCCAGCCCCAGCCCTGGACCCAGCCCCAGCCCCAGCCCTGCCCCAGTCCTGCCCCAGCCCTGCCCCAGCCCTGCCCCAGCCCAGCCCCAGCCCCAGCCCAGAGCCAGCCCCAGCACTGCCCCAGCCCTGCCCCAGCCACAGCCCAGCCCCAGCCCTGGACCCACCCCCAGCCCCAGCCACAGCCACAGCCCAGCCCGAGGCCTGCCCCAACCCAGCCCCTGCCCCAGACCTGCCCCAGCCCCAGCCCCATTCCAGCCCCAGCCCTGCCACTGCCCCAGCCCTGGACCCAGCCCCAGCCACAGCCACAGCCCAGCCCGAGGCCTGCCCCAACCCAGCCACTGCCCCAGCCCTGGCCCCAGCCCCAGCCCTGGCCCCAGCCCTGGCCTCAGCTACTGCCCCAGCCCCAGTCCTGTCTCATCCCAGCCCCCATCCCCAGCCCTGCCTTCAGCCCGGCCCCAGCCCAATGTCCAGCCTGCAGCCTAGTTCTGCCCCAGCCCCGGCCCCAACCCAGCCCCATCCCTGCCCCCAGCCCAGCCCCAACCCCGGCCCCAGCCCCAGCCCAGCCCCAGCCCCAGCCCAGCCCCAGCTCTGCCCCAGCCCCAGTCCTGCCCCAGCGCTGCCCTCAGTCCCAGCCCCAGCCCCCTGCCCCGGCTCCAGGATCGGCCCCAGCCCTGCCCCAGCCCAGCTCTGCCCCCAGCCCAGCCCCAGCCCCAGCCCCAGCCCTACCCCAACCCTGTCCCAGCCTCGGGCCCAGCCCTGCCCCTGGCCCAGGCCAGACGCCAGCCCTGCCCCACCCTCATCCCCAGCCCCAGCCCAGCCCCAGCCCGAGCCCTGCCACAACCCAGCCCCAGCCCCAGCCCAGCCACAGCCCTGGACCCAGCCCCAGCCCCAGCCCCAGCCCTAGCCCTGCCCCAGCCTTGCCCCAGCCCTGCCCCAGCCCAGCCCCAGCCCCAGCCCAGAGCCAGCCCCGGCCCCAGCCCCAGCCTCGGCCCCAGCCTCGGCTCCAGCCCAGCGCTAGCGCAGCCCCAGCCCAGCCCGAGCCCCAGCACCAGCCATACGCCCAGCCCCAGACCCAGCCCCAGCCCAGCCCACAGCCCAGACCCACCCCCAGCCCCAGCCTCGGCCACAGCCCAGCGCTAGCCCAGCCCTGCCCAGCCCCCATCCCTAGCCCTGCCCTACCCCAGGCCCAGCCCCAACCTCAGTCCCAGCCCAGCTCCCAGCCCCGGCCCCAGCCCTACCCCAGCCCTGCCCCAGCCTCGGGCCCAGCCCTGCCCCAGGCCCAGCCCCGGCCCCAGCCCAGCCCCACCCTCAGCCCCAGCCCAGCCCCGGCCCCAGCCCTGCCACAGCCCAGCCACAGCCCCAGCCCTGACCCAGCCCTGCCCCCAGCCCAGCCCTGCCCCAGCCCAGCCCCACCCTCAGCCCCAGCCCAGCCCCAGCCCCAGGCCTGCCACAGCCCAGCCCCAGCCCCAGCCCTGGACCCAGCCCTAGCCCCAATCCCTGCCCCAGTCCTGCCCCAGCCCTGCCCCAGCCCTGCCCCAGCCCCAGCCCAGAGCCAGCCCCAGCACTGCCCCAGCCCAGCCCCAGCCACAGCCCAGCCCCAGCCCTGGACCCAGCCCCAGCCCCAGCTACAGCCACAGCCCAGCCCCAGCTCTGCCCCAGCCCCAGCCCAGCCCCAGCCCAGCCCCAGCCCCAGCCCAGAGCCAGCCCCAGCACTGCCCCAGCCCAGACCCAGCCACAACCCAGCCCCAGCCCTGGACCCACCCCCAGCCCTGCCACAGCCCAGCCACAACCCCAGCCCTGGACCAAGCCCCAGCCCTGCCCCAGCCCCAGCCCTGCCCCAGCCCTGCCCCAGCCCCAGCCCCATCCCAGCCCCAGCCCTGCCACTGGCCCAGCCCTGGACCCACCCCCAGCCCCAGCCACAGCCACAGCCCAGCCCGAGGCCTGCCCCAACCCAGCCCCTGCCCCAGACCTGCCCCAGCCCCAGCCCCATCACAGCCCCAGCCCTGCCACTGCCCCAGCCCTGGACCCAGCCCCAGCCCCAGCCCCAGCCACAGCCCAGCCCGAGGCCTGCCCCAACCCAGCCACTGCCCCAGCCCTGTCCCCAGCCCCAGCTCTGGCCCCAGCGCTGTCCTCAGCCACTGCCCCAGCCCCAGTCCTGTCTCATCCCAGCCCCCATCCCCAGCCCTGCCTTCAGCCCGGCCCCAGCCCAATGTCCAGCCTGCAGCCTAGTTCTGCCCCAGCCCCGGCCCCAACCCAGCCCCATCCCTGCCCCCAGCCCAGCCCCAACCCCGGCCCCAGCCCCAGCCCAGCCCCAGCCCCAGCCCAGCCCCAGCTCTGCCCCAGCCCCAGCCCAGCCCCAGCCCTGCCCCAGCCCCGGCCCCAGCCCCAGCCCCAGCCCCAGCCTCGGCTCCAGCCCAGCGCTAGCGCAGCACCAGCCATACGCCCAGCCCCAGCCCCAGCCCAGCCCACAGCCCAGACCCACCCCTAGCCCCAGCCTCGGCCACAGCCCAGCGCTAGCCCAGCCCTGCCCAGCTCCCAGCCCCGGCCCCAGCCCTACCCCAGCCCTGCCCCAGCCTCGGGCCCAGCCCTGCCCCAGGCCCAGCCCCGGCCCCAGCCCAGCCCCACCCTCAGCCCCAGCCCAGCCCCGGCCCCAGCCCTGCCACAGCCCAGCCACAGCCCCAGCCCTGACCCAGCCCTGCCCCCAGCCCAGCCCTGCCCCAGCCCAACCCCAGCCCTGCCCCAGCCTCTGCCCCAGACCAGCGCTTGCCCAGCCCTGCCCTCAGCCCTAGCCCAGCCCTGCCCCCAGCCACAGCCCTCGTCCCAGCCTCGACTCCAGCCCAGCCCCGGCCCCAGCCCTGCCCCAGCCCTGCCCCAGCCCCAGCCCCAGCCCCAGCCCTACCCCAGCCCTGCCCCAGCCTCGGGCCCAGCCCTGCCCCAGGCCCAGCCCAGGCCCCAGCCCAGCCCCACCCTCAGCCCCAGCCCAGCCCCAGCCCCAGGCCTGCCACAGCCCAGCCACAGCCCCAGCCCTGGACCCAGCCCCAGCCCCAATCCCTGCCCCAGTCCTGCCCCAGCCCTGCCCCAACCCTGCCCCAGCCCTGCCCCAGCCCCAGCCCAGAGCCAGCCCCAGCCCTGCCACTGCCCCAACCCTGGCCCCAGCCACAGCCCCAGTCCCAGCCCTGCCCAAGCCGTGGTTCCAGCCCTGGCCACAGCCCTGTCCCGAGCCACAGTCCTGCCCCAGCCCACTCCTGCCCCAGCCCAGCCCCCATCCCCAGCCCAGCCCCAGCACAGCTCTGCCCCCAGCCCTGCCCCAGCCCCGGCCCCAGCCCTACGCCAGCCCTGCCCCAGCCTCGGGCCCAGCCCTGCCCATTGCCAGCCCAGGCCCCAGCCCCAGGCCTGCCACAGCCCAGCCACAGCCCCAGTCCTGGACCCAGCCCCGGACCCAGCCCCAGCCCCAATCCCTGCCCCAGTCCTGCCCCAGCCCTGCCCCAGCCCCAGCCCAGAGCCAGCCCCAGCACTGCCCCAGCCCAGCCCCAGCCACAGCCCAGCCCCAGCCCTGGACCCACCCCCAGCCCCAGCCACAGCCACAGCCCAGCCCGAGGCCTGCCCCAACCCAGCCCCTGCCCCAGACCTGCCCCAGCCCCAGCCCTGGCCCCAGCCCTGTCCTCAGCCACTGCCCAGCCCCAGCCCTGGACCCACCCCCAGCCCCAGCCACAGCCACAGCCCAGCCCGAGGCCTGCCCCAACCCAGCCACTGCCCCAGACCTGCCTCAGCCCCAGCCCTGGCCCCAGCCCCGGCCTCAGGAACTGCCCCAGCCCCAGTCCTGTCTCATCCCAGCCCCCATCCCCAGCCCTGCCTTCAGCCCGGCCCCAGCCCAATGTCCAGGCTGCAGCCTAGTTCTGCCCCAGCCCCGGCCCCAACCCAGCATCATCCCTGCCCCCAGCCCTGTCCCCAGCCCCAGCTCTGGCCCCAGCGCTGTCCTCAGCCACTGCCCCAGCCCCAGTCCTGTCTCATCCCAGCCCCCATCCCCAGCCCTGCCTTCAGCCTGGCCCCAGCCCAATGTCCAGCCTGCAGCCTAGTTCTGCCCCAGCCCCGGCCCAAACCCAGCCCCATCCCTGCCCCCAGCCCAGCCCCAACCCCGGCCCCAACCCCAGCCCTGCCCTCAGCCCTAGCCCAGCCCTGCCCCCAGCCACAGCCCTGGTCCCAGCCTCGACTCCAGCCCAGCCCCAGCCCCAGCCCTGCCCCAGGCCCAGCCCAGGCCCCAGCCCAGCCCCACCCTCAGCCCCAGCCCAGCCCCAGCCCCAGGCCTGCCACAGCCCAGCCCCAGCCCCAACCCTGGACCCAGCCCCAGCCCCAATCCCTGCCCCAGTCCTGCCCCAGCCCTGCCCCAACCCTGCCCCAGCCCAGCCCCAGCCACAGCCCAGCCCCAGCCCTGGACCCAGCCGCAGCCACAGCCCCAGCCACAGCCCAGCCCGAGGCCTGCCCCAACCCAGCCCCTGCCCCAGACCTGCCCCAGCCCCAGCCCCATCCCAGCCCCAGCCCAGCCCCAGCCCCAGCCCAGAGCCAGCCCCAGCACTGCCCCAGCCCAGACCCAGCCATAACCCAGCCCCAGCCCTGGACCCACCCCCAGCCCTGCCACAGCCCAGCCACAACCCCAGCCCTGGACCAAGCCCCAGTCCTGCCCCAGCCCCAGCCCCATCCCAGCCCCAGCCCTGACACTGGCCCAGCCCTGGACCCACCCCCAGCCCCAGCCACAGCCACAGCCCAGCCCGAGGCCTGCCCCAACCCAGCCACTGCCCCAGCCCTGTCCCCAGCCCCAGCTCTGGCCCCAGCGCTGTCCTCAGCCACTGCCCCAGCCCCAGTCCTGTCTCATCCCAGCCCCCATCCCCAGCCCTGCCTTCAGCCTGGCCCCAGCCCAATGTCCAGCCTGCAGCCTAGTTCTGCCCCAGCCCCGGCCCCAACCCAGCCCCATCCCTGCCCCCAGCCCAGCCCCATCCCTGCCCCCAGCCCAGCCCCAACCCCGGCCCCAGCCCCAGCCCAGCCCCAGCCCCAGCCCAGCCCCAGCTCTGCCCCAGCCCCAGCCCAGCCCCAGCCCTGCCCCAGCCCCGGCCCCAGCCCCAGCCCCGGCCCCAGCCTCGGCTCCAGCCCAGCGCTAGCGCAGCCCCAGCCCAGCCCCAGCGCAGCACCAGCCATACGCCCAGCCCCAGCCCCAGCCCCAGCCCAGCCCACAGCCCAGACCCACCCCCAGCCCCAGCCTCGGCCACAGCCCAGCGCTAGCCCAGCCCTGCCCTGCCCCCAGCCCTAGCCCTGCCCTACCCCAGGCCCAGCCCCAACCTCAGTCCCAGCCCAGCTCCCAGCCCCGGCCCCAGCCCTACCCCAGCCCTGCCCCAGCCTCGGGCCCAGCCCTGCCCCAGGCCCAGCCCAGGCCCCAGCCCAGCCCCACCCTCAGCCCCAGCCTAGCCCCGGCCCCAGCCCTGCCACAGCCCAGCCACAGCCCCAGCCCTGACCCAGCCCTGCCCCCAGCCCAGCCCTGCCCCAGCCCAACCCCAGCCCTGCCCCAGCCTCTGCCCCAGACCAGCGCTTGCCCAGCCCTGCCCTCAGCCCTAGCCCAGCCCTGCCCCCAGCCACAGCCCAGGTCCCAGCCTCGACTCCAGCCCAGCCCCATCCCTGCCCTGCCCCAGCCCTGCCCCAGCCCCGGCCCCAGCCCTGCCCCAGCCCTGCCCCAGCCCCAGCCCCAGCCCCAGCCCTACCCCAGCCCTGCCCCATCCTCGGGCCCAGCCCTGCCCCAGGCCCAGCCCAGGCCCCAGCCCAGCCCCACCCTCAGCCCCAGCCCAGCCCCAGCCCCAGGCCTGCCACAGCCCAGCCACAGCCCCATCCCTGGACCCAGACCCAGCCCCAATCCCTGCCCCAGTCCTGCCCCAGCCCTGCCCCAGCCCAGCCCCAGCCCCAGCCCAGAGCCAGCCCCAGCACTGTCCCAGCCAAGCCCCAGCCACAGCCCAGCCCCAGCCCTGGACCCACCCCCAGCCCCAGCCACAGCCACAGCCCAGCCCGAGGCCTGCCCCAACCCAGCCC
Source organism: Melanerpes formicivorus (assembly GCF_026170545.1). NCBI lineage: Eukaryota > Metazoa > Chordata > Aves > Piciformes > Picidae > Melanerpes > Melanerpes formicivorus. The sequence goes on from NW_027143830.1 coordinate 33,696, forward strand.
CTGCCCCAGACCTGCCCCAGCCCCAGCCCTGGCCCCAGCCCTCTCCTCAGCCACTGCCCCAGCCCTGGACCCAGCCCCGGCCTCAGCCACTGCCCCAGCCCCAGTCCTGTCTCATCCCAGCCCCCATCCCCAGCGCTGCCTTCAGCCCGGCCCCAGCCCAATGTCCAGCCTGCAGCCTAGTTCTGCCCCTGCCCCGGCCCCAACCCAGCCCGATCCCTGCCCCCAGCCCAGCCCCAACCCCGGCCCCAGCCCCAGCCCAGCCCCAGCCCCAGCCCAGCCCCAGCTCTGCCCCAGTCCCAGCCCAGCCCCAGCCCAATCCCTGCCCCCAGCCCAGCCCGAGCCCAAGCCCAGCCCCAGCCCTGCCCCAGCCCCGGCCCCAGCCCCAGCCCCGGCCCCAGCCCAGGCCCCACCCCAGCCCCACCCTCAGCCCCAGCCCAGCCCCGGCCCCAGCCCTAACCCAGCCTCTGCCCCAGACCAGCGCTTGCCCAACCCTGCCCCCAGCCACACCCTGGTCCCAGCCTCGACTCCAGCCCAGCCCCAGCCCCAGCCCTGCCCCAGGCCCAGCCCCAGGCTAGCCCCAGCCCCAGGCCTGCCACAGACCAGCCACAGCCCCAGCCCTGGACCCAACCCCAGCCCCAATCCCTGCCCCAGTCCTGCCCCAGCCCTGCCCCAGCCCTGCCCCAGCCCAGCCCCAGCCCCAGCCTTAGCACTGCCCCAGCCCAGCCCCAGCCACAGCCCAGCCCCAGCCCTGGACCCACCCCCAGCCCCAGCCCCAGCCACAGCCCAGCCCGAGGCCTGCCCCAACACAGCCACTGCCCCAGCCCTATCCCCAGCCCCAGCCCTGGCCCCATCCCTGGCCTCAGCCCAGCCCTGCCCCAGCCCAACCCCAGCCCTGCCCCAGCCTCTGCCCCAGACCAGCACTTGGCCAGCCCTGCCCTCAGCCCTAGCCCAGCCCTGCCCCCAGCCACAGCCCTGGTCCCAGCCTCGACTCCAGCCCTGTCCCAGCCCCAGCCCTGCCCCAGCCCTGCCCCAGCCCCGGCCCCAGCCCTGCCCCAGCCCTGCCCCAGCCCCAGCGCCAGCCCCAGCCCTGCCCCAGCCCAGCCCCAGGCACAGCGCAGCCCCAGCCCTGGACCCAGCCCCAGCCCCACCCTCAGCCCCAGCCCCAGCCCTGCCCGAGCCCTGCCCCAGCTCCGGCCCCAGCCCCGGCCCCAGCCTTGGCTCCAGCCCAGCCCCAGTCTCCACCCCAGCCCCAGCCCCAGCCCTGCCCCTGCCCCAGCCCAGCCCCAGCCCAATCCCTGCGCCCAGCCCAGCCCGAGCCCAAGCCCAGCCCCAGCCCTGCCCCAGCCCCAGCCCCAGCCTCAGTCTCAGCCCCAGCCCCAGCCCAGCCCCAGCCCGAGCCCTGGCCCCAGCCCAGCTCCAGCCCCAGCCCTGCCCCAGCCCCAACCCCAGCCTCCGCCACAGCCCAGCACTTGCCCAGCCCTGCCCTGACCCCAGCCCTAGCCCTGCCCTGCCCCAGGCCCAGCCCTAGGCCTGCCCTGCCCTCAGCCCAGCCCCAGCCCTGGCCCTGACCCGGCCCTGCCCCCAGCCCAGCCCTGCCCCAGCCTCGGCCCCAGCCCAGCCCCAGCCCCAGCCACAGCCTGATCCCTGCCCCAGCCCCAGCCCTGCCCTGACCCCAGCCCTAGCCCTGCCCTGCCCCAGGCCCAGCCCTAGGCCTGCCCTGCCCTCAGCCCAGCCCCAGCCCTGGCCCTGACCCGGCCCTGCCCCCAGCCCAGCCCGGCCCCAGCCTGGCCCCAGCCCAGCCCCAGCCCCAGCCACAGCCTGTGCCCTGCCCCAGCCCCAGCCCAGCCCTGACCCCAGCCCTAGCCCTGCCCTGCCCCAGGCCCAGCCCTCGGCCTGCCCTGCCCTCAGCCCAGCCCCAGCCCGGCCCTAGCCCAGACTGAGGCCTGCCCCAGCCCCAGACCCTGCCCCAGACCTGCCCCAGCCCCAGCCCGGCCTTAAGTTCTGCCCCAGCCACAGCCCAGCCCTCAGCCCTGGCCCCGGCCCTGACTCCAGCCCACACCCAGCCCTGGCCCTAGCCCAGCCCCAGCCATGCCCCAGCCCCAGCCCTGGCCCCAGCCCAGACCCAGCCCCAGCCCAGCCCAGCCCTGCCCCCAGTCCTAGCCCTGCCCAGCCCCAGGCCCAGAACTAGGCCTGCCCTGCCCTCAGCCCAGCCCCAGCCTGGCCCCAGCCCAGGCCCCAGCCCAGCCCCAGCCCCAGCCCAGCCCCAGCCCCAGGCCTGCCACAGCCCAGCCACAGCCCCAGCCCTGGACCCAGACCCAGCCCCAATCCCTGCCCCAGTCCTGCCCCAGCCCTGCCCCAGCCCAGCCCCAGCCCCAGCCCCAGCACTGCCTCAGCCCATCCCCAACCACAGCCCAGCCCCAGCCCTGGACCCACCCCCAGCCCCAGCCACAGCCACAGCCCAGCCCGAGGCCTGCCCCAACCCAGCCCCTGCCCTAGACCTGCCCCAGCCCCAGCCCCATCCCAGCCCCAGCCCTGCCACTGCCCCAGCCCTGGACCCAGCCCCAGCCACAGCCACAGCCCAGCCCGAGGCCTGCCCCAACCCAGCCACTGCCCCAGCCCTGTCCCCAGCCCCAGCCCTGGCCCCAGCGCTGTCCTCAGCCACTGCCCCAGCCCCAGTCCTGTCTCATCCCAGCCCCCATCCCCAGCCCTGCCTTCAGCCCGGCCCCAGCCCAATGTCCAGCCTGCAGCCTAGTTCTGCCCCAGCCCCAGCCCCAGCCCCAGCACCAGCCCAGCCCCAGCCTGGCCCCAGCCCAGCCGGAGGCCTGTCCCTACCCAGCCCCTGCCACAGACCTGCCGCAGCCCCAGCCCCATCCCAGCCCCAGCCCTGCCACTGCCCCAGCCCTGGCCCCAGCCCCAGCCCCAGTCCCAGCCCTGCCGAAGCCGTGGTTCCAGACCTGGCCACAGCCCTGTCCCGAGCCACAGTCCTGCCCCAGCCCTGCCCTCAGTCCCAGCCCCAGCCCCATGCCCCGGCCCCAGGCCCGGCCCCAGCCCAGCCCCAGCCCAGCTCTGCCCCCAGCCCTGCCCCAGCCCAGCCCCAGCCCCAGCCCTGCCCCAGACCAGCCACAGCCACAGCCCAGCCACAGCCCTGCCCCAGCCCCGGCCCCAGCCCTACCCCAGCCCTGCCCCAGCCTCGGGCCCAGCCCCAGCCCCAGGCCCAGCCCATGCCCCAGCCCAGCCCCCACCCTCAGCCCCAGCCCAGCCCCAGCCCCAGGCCTGCCACAGCCCAGCCCCAGCCCCAGCCCTGGACCCAGCCCCAGCCCCAGCCCTGCCCCAGTCCTGCCCCAGCCCTGCCCCAGCCCTGCCCCAGCCCAGCCCCAGCCCCAGCCCAGAGCCAGCCCCAGCACTGCCCCAGCCCTGCCCCAGCCACAGCCCAGCCCCAGCCCTGGACCCACCCCCAGCCCCAGCCCCAGCCACAGCCCAGCCCGAGGCCTGCCCCAACCCAGCCCCTGCCCCAGACCTGCCCCAGCCCCAGCCCCATTCCAGCCCCAGCCCTGCCACTGCCCCAGCCCTGGACCCAGCCCCAGCCACAGCCACAGCCCAGCCCGAGGCCTGCCCCAACCCAGCCACTGCCCCAGCCCTGGCCCCAGCCCCAGCCCTGGCCCCAGCCCTGGCCTCAGCTACTGCCCCAGCCCCAGTCCTGTCTCATCCCAGCCCCCATCCCCAGCCCTGCCTTCAGCCCGGCCCCAGCCCAATGTCCAGCCTGCAGCCTAGTTCTGCCCCAGCCCCGGCCCCAACCCAGCCCCATCCCTGCCCCCAGCCCAGCCCCAACCCCGGCCCCAGCCCCAGCCCAGCCCCAGCCCCAGCCCAGCCCCAGCTCTGCCCCAGCCCCAGTCCTGCCCCAGCGCTGCCCTCAGTCCCAGCCCCAGCCCCCTGCCCCGGCTCCAGGATCGGCCCCAGCCCTGCCCCAGCCCAGCTCTGCCCCCAGCCCAGCCCCAGCCCCAGCCCCAGCCCTACCCCAACCCTGTCCCAGCCTCGGGCCCAGCCCTGCCCCTGGCCCAGGCCAGACGCCAGCCCTGCCCCACCCTCATCCCCAGCCCCAGCCCAGCCCCAGCCCGAGCCCTGCCACAACCCAGCCCCAGCCACAGCCCAGCCACAGCCCTGGACCCAGCCCCAGCCCCAGCCCCAGCCCTAGCCCTGCCCCAGCCTTGCCCCAGCCCTGCCCCAGCCCAGCCCCAGCCCCAGCCCAGAGCCAGCCCCGGCCCCAGCCCCAGCCTCGGCCCCAGCCTCGGCTCCAGCCCAGCGCTAGCGCAGCCCCAGCCCAGCCCGAGCCCCAGCACCAGCCATACGCCCAGCCCCAGACCCAGCCCCAGCCCAGCCCACAGCCCAGACCCACCCCCAGCCCCAGCCTCGGCCACAGCCCAGCGCTAGCCCAGCCCTGCCCAGCCCCCATCCCTAGCCCTGCCCTACCCCAGGCCCAGCCCCAACCTCAGTCCCAGCCCAGCTCCCAGCCCCGGCCCCAGCCCTACCCCAGCCCTGCCCCAGCCTCGGGCCCAGCCCTGCCCCAGGCCCAGCCCCGGCCCCAGCCCAGCCCCACCCTCAGCCCCAGCCCAGCCCCGGCCCCAGCCCTGCCACAGCCCAGCCACAGCCCCAGCCCTGACCCAGCCCTGCCCCCAGCCCAGCCCTGCCCCAGCCCAGCCCCACCCTCAGCCCCAGCCCAGCCCCAGCCCCAGGCCTGCCACAGCCCAGCCCCAGCCCCAGCCCTGGACCCAGCCCTAGCCCCAATCCCTGCCCCAGTCCTGCCCCAGCCCTGCCCCAGCCCTGCCCCAGCCCCAGCCCAGAGCCAGCCCCAGCACTGCCCCAGCCCAGCCCCAGCCACAGCCCAGCCCCAGCCCTGGACCCAGCCCCAGCCCCAGCTACAGCCACAGCCCAGCCCCAGCTCTGCCCCAGCCCCAGCCCAGCCCCAGCCCAGCCCCAGCCCCAGCCCAGAGCCAGCCCCAGCACTGCCCCAGCCCAGACCCAGCCACAACCCAGCCCCAGCCCTGGACCCACCCCCAGGCCTGCCACAGCCCAGCCACAACCCCAGCCCTGGACCAAGCCCCAGCCCTGCCCCAGCCCCAGCCCTGCCCCAGCCCTGCCCCAGCCCCAGCCCCATCCCAGCCCCAGCCCTGCCACTGGCCCAGCCCTGGACCCACCCCCAGCCCCAGCCACAGCCACAGCCCAGCCCGAGGCCTGCCCCAACCCAGCCCCTGCCCCAGACCTGCCCCAGCCCCAGCCCCATCACAGCCCCAGCCCTGCCACTGCCCCAGCCCTGGACCCAGCCCCAGCCCCAGCCCCAGCCACAGCCCAGCCCGAGGCCTGCCCCAACCCAGCCACTGCCCCAGCCCTGTCCCCAGCCCCAGCTCTGGCCCCAGCGCTGTCCTCAGCCACTGCCCCAGCCCCAGTCCTGTCTCATCCCAGCCCCCATCCCCAGCCCTGCCTTCAGCCCGGCCCCAGCCCAATGTCCAGCCTGCAGCCTAGTTCTGCCCCAGCCCCGGCCCCAACCCAGCCCCATCCCTGCCCCCAGCCCAGCCCCAACCCCGGCCCCAGCCCCAGCCCAGCCCCAGCCCCAGCCCAGCCCCAGCTCTGCCCCAGCCCCAGCCCAGCCCCAGCCCTGCCCCAGCCCCGGCCCCAGCCCCAGCCCCAGCCCCAGCCTCGGCTCCAGCCCAGCGCTAGCGCAGCACCAGCCATACGCCCAGCCCCAGCCCCAGCCCAGCCCACAGCCCAGACCCACCCCTAGCCCCAGCCTCGGCCACAGCCCAGCGCTAGCCCAGCCCTGCCCAGCTCCCAGCCCCGGCCCCAGCCCTACCCCAGCCCTGCCCCAGCCTCGGGCCCAGCCCTGCCCCAGGCCCAGCCCCGGCCCCAGCCCAGCCCCACCCTCAGCCCCAGCCCAGCCCCGGCCCCAGCCCTGCCACAGCCCAGCCACAGCCCCAGCCCTGACCCAGCCCTGCCCCCAGCCCAGCCCTGCCCCAGCCCAACCCCAGCCCTGCCCCAGCCTCTGCCCCAGACCAGCGCTTGCCCAGCCCTGCCCTCAGCCCTAGCCCAGCCCTGCCCCCAGCCACAGCCCTCGTCCCAGCCTCGACTCCAGCCCAGCCCCGGCCCCAGCCCTGCCCCAGCCCTGCCCCAGCCCCAGCCCCAGCCCCAGCCCTACCCCAGCCCTGCCCCAGCCTCGGGCCCAGCCCTGCCCCAGGCCCAGCCCAGGCCCCAGCCCAGCCCCACCCTCAGCCCCAGCCCAGCCCCAGCCCCAGGCCTGCCACAGCCCAGCCACAGCCCCAGCCCTGGACCCAGCCCCAGCCCCAATCCCTGCCCCAGTCCTGCCCCAGCCCTGCCCCAACCCTGCCCCAGCCCTGCCCCAGCCCCAGCCCAGAGCCAGCCCCAGCCCTGCCACTGCCCCAACCCTGGCCCCAGCCACAGCCCCAGTCCCAGCCCTGCCCAAGCCGTGGTTCCAGCCCTGGCCACAGCCCTGTCCCGAGCCACAGTCCTGCCCCAGCCCACTCCTGCCCCAGCCCAGCCCCCATCCCCAGCCCAGCCCCAGCACAGCTCTGCCCCCAGCCCTGCCCCAGCCCCGGCCCCAGCCCTACGCCAGCCCTGCCCCAGCCTCGGGCCCAGCCCTGCCCATTGCCAGCCCAGGCCCCAGCCCCAGGCCTGCCACAGCCCAGCCACAGCCCCAGTCCTGGACCCAGCCCCGGACCCAGCCCCAGCCCCAATCCCTGCCCCAGTCCTGCCCCAGCCCTGCCCCAGCCCCAGCCCAGAGCCAGCCCCAGCACTGCCCCAGCCCAGCCCCAGCCACAGCCCAGCCCCAGCCCTGGACCCACCCCCAGCCCCAGCCACAGCCACAGCCCAGCCCGAGGCCTGCCCCAACCCAGCCCCTGCCCCAGACCTGCCCCAGCCCCAGCCCTGGCCCCAGCCCTGTCCTCAGCCACTGCCCAGCCCCAGCCCTGGACCCACCCCCAGCCCCAGCCACAGCCACAGCCCAGCCCGAGGCCTGCCCCAACCCAGCCACTGCCCCAGACCTGCCTCAGCCCCAGCCCTGGCCCCAGCCCCGGCCTCAGGAACTGCCCCAGCCCCAGTCCTGTCTCATCCCAGCCCCCATCCCCAGCCCTGCCTTCAGCCCGGCCCCAGCCCAATGTCCAGGCTGCAGCCTAGTTCTGCCCCAGCCCCGGCCCCAACCCAGCATCATCCCTGCCCCCAGCCCTGTCCCCAGCCCCAGCTCTGGCCCCAGCGCTGTCCTCAGCCACTGCCCCAGCCCCAGTCCTGTCTCATCCCAGCCCCCATCCCCAGCCCTGCCTTCAGCCTGGCCCCAGCCCAATGTCCAGCCTGCAGCCTAGTTCTGCCCCAGCCCCGGCCCAAACCCAGCCCCATCCCTGCCCCCAGCCCAGCCCCAACCCCGGCCCCAACCCCAGCCCTGCCCTCAGCCCTAGCCCAGCCCTGCCCCCAGCCACAGCCCTGGTCCCAGCCTCGACTCCAGCCCAGCCCCAGCCCCAGCCCTGCCCCAGGCCCAGCCCAGGCCCCAGCCCAGCCCCACCCTCAGCCCCAGCCCAGCCCCAGCCCCAGGCCTGCCACAGCCCAGCCCCAGCCCCAACCCTGGACCCAGCCCCAGCCCCAATCCCTGCCCCAGTCCTGCCCCAGCCCTGCCCCAACCCTGCCCCAGCCCAGCCCCAGCCACAGCCCAGCCCCAGCCCTGGACCCAGCCGCAGCCACAGCCCCAGCCACAGCCCAGCCCGAGGCCTGCCCCAACCCAGCCCCTGCCCCAGACCTGCCCCAGCCCCAGCCCCATCCCAGCCCCAGCCCAGCCCCAGCCCCAGCCCAGAGCCAGCCCCAGCACTGCCCCAGCCCAGACCCAGCCATAACCCAGCCCCAGCCCTGGACCCACCCCCAGCCCTGCCACAGCCCAGCCACAACCCCAGCCCTGGACCAAGCCCCAGTCCTGCCCCAGCCCCAGCCCCATCCCAGCCCCAGCCCTGACACTGGCCCAGCCCTGGACCCACCCCCAGCCCCAGCCACAGCCACAGCCCAGCCCGAGGCCTGCCCCAACCCAGCCACTGCCCCAGCCCTGTCCCCAGCCCCAGCTCTGGCCCCAGCGCTGTCCTCAGCCACTGCCCCAGCCCCAGTCCTGTCTCATCCCAGCCCCCCATCCCCAGCCCTGCCTTCAGCCTGGCCCCCAGCCCAATGTCCAGCCTGCAGCCTAGTTCTGCCCCAGCCCCGGCCCCAACCCAGCCCCATCCCTGCCCCCAGCCCAGCCCCCATCCCTGCCCCCCAGCCCAGCCCCAACCCCGGCCCCAGCCCCAGCCCAGCCCCAGCCCCCAGCCCAGCCCCAGCTCTGCCCCAGCCCCCAGCCCAGCCCCCAGCCCTGCCCCAGCCCCGGCCCCAGCCCCAGCCCCCGGCCCCAGCCTCGGCTCCAGCCCAGCGCTAGCGCAGCCCCCAGCCCAGCCCCAGCGCAGCACCAGCCATACGCCCAGCCCCAGCCCCAGCCCCAGCCCAGCCCACAGCCCAGACCCACCCCCCAGCCCCCAGCCTCGGCCACAGCCCAGCGCTAGCCCAGCCCTGCCCTGCCCCCAGCCCTAGCCCTGCCCTACCCCAGGCCCAGCCCCAACCTCAGTCCCAGCCCAGCTCCCAGCCCCGGCCCCAGCCCTACCCCAGCCCTGCCCCAGCCTCGGGCCCAGCCCTGCCCCCAGGCCCAGCCCAGGCCCCAGCCCAGCCCCACCCTCAGCCCCAGCCTAGCCCCGGCCCCAGCCCTGCCACAGCCCAGCCACAGCCCCAGCCCTGACCCAGCCCTGCCCCCAGCCCAGCCCCTGCCCCCAGCCCAACCCCAGCCCTGCCCCAGCCTCTGCCCCAGACCAGCGCTTGCCCAGCCCTGCCCTCAGCCCTAGCCCAGCCCTGCCCCCAGCCACAGCCCAGGTCCCAGCCTCGACTCCAGCCCAGCCCCATCCCTGCCCTGCCCCAGCCCTGCCCCAGCCCCGGCCCCAGCCCTGCCCCAGCCCTGCCCCAGCCCCAGCCCCAGCCCCAGCCCTACCCCAGCCCTGCCCCATCCTCGGGCCCAGCCCTGCCCCAGGCCCAGCCCAGGCCCCAGCCCAGCCCCACCCTCAGCCCCAGCCCAGCCCCAGCCCCAGGCCTGCCACAGCCCAGCCACAGCCCCATCCCTGGACCCAGACCCAGCCCCAATCCCTGCCCCAGTCCTGCCCCAGCCCTGCCCCAGCCCAGCCCCAGCCCCAGCCCAGAGCCAGCCCCAGCACTGTCCCAGCCAAGCCCCAGCCACAGCCCAGCCCCAGCCCTGGACCCACCCCCAGCCCCAGCCCACAGCCACAGCCCAGCCCGAGGCCTGCCCCCAACCCAGGCCCCTGCCCCAGACCTGCCCCAGCCCCAGCCCTGGCCCCAGCCCTCTCCTCAGCCACTGCCCCAGCCCTGGACCCAGCCCCGGCCTCAGCCACTGCCCCAGCCCCAGTCCTGTCTCATCCCAGCCCCCATCCCCAGCGCTGCCTTCAGCCCGGCCCCAGCCCAATGTCCAGCCCTGCAGCCTAGTTCTGCCCCTGCCCCGGCCCCCAACCCAGCCCGATCCCTGCCCCCAGCCCAGCCCCAACCCCGGCCCCAGCCCCCCCAGCCCAGCCCCAGCCCCAGCCCAGCCCCAGCTCTGCCCCAGTCCCAGCCCAGCCCCAGCCCAATCCCTGCCCCCAGCCCAGCCCGAGCCCAAGCCCAGCCCCAGCCCTGCCCCAGCCCCGGCCCCAGCCCCAGCCCCGGCCCCAGCCCAGGCCCCACCCCAGCCCCACCCTCAGCCCCAGCCCAGCCCCGGCCCCAGCCCTAACCCAGCCTCTGCCCCAGACCAGCGCTTGCCCAACCCTGCCCCCAGCCACACCCTGGTCCCAGCCTCGACTCCAGCCCCAGCCCCAGCCCCAGCCCCTGCCCCAGGCCCAGCCCCAGGCTAGCCCCAGCCCCAGGCCTGCCACAGACCAGCCACAGCCCCAGCCCTGGACCCAACCCCAGCCCCAATCCCTGCCCCAGTCCTGCCCCAGCCCTGCCCCAGCCCTGCCCCAGCCCAGCCCCAGCCCCAGCCTTAGCACTGCCCCAGCCCAGCCCCAGCCACAGCCCAGCCCCAGCCCTGGACCCACCCCCAGCCCCAGCCCCAGCCACAGCCCAGCCCGAGGCCTGCCCCAACACAGCCACTGCCCCAGCCCTATCCCCAGCCCCAGCCCTGGCCCCATCCCTGGCCTCAGCCCAGCCCTGCCCCAGCCCAACCCCAGCCCTGCCCCAGCCTCTGCCCCAGACCAGCACTTGGCCAGCCCTGCCCTCAGCCCTAGCCCAGCCCTGCCCCCAGCCACAGCCCTGGTCCCAGCCTCGACTCCAGCCCTGTCCCAGCCCCAGCCCTGCCCCAGCCCTGCCCCAGCCCCGGCCCCAGCCCTGCCCCAGCCCTGCCCCAGCCCCCAGCGCCAGCCCCAGCCCTGCCCCAGCCCAGCCCCAGGCACAGCGCAGCCCCAGCCCTGGACCCAGCCCCCAGCCCCACCCTCAGCCCCAGCCCCAGCCCTGCCCGAGCCCTGCCCCAGCTCCGGCCCCAGCCCCGGCCCCAGCCTTGGCTCCAGCCCAGCCCCAGTCTCCACCCCAGCCCCAGCCCCAGCCCTGCCCCTGCCCCCCAGCCCCAGCCCCAGCCCAATCCCTGCGCCCAGCCCAGCCCGAGCCCAAGCCCAGCCCCAGCCCTGCCCCAGCCCCAGCCCCAGCCTCAGTCTCAGCCCCAGCCCCAGCCCAGCCCCAGCCCGAGCCCTGGCCCCAGCCCAGCTCCAGCCCCAGCCCTGCCCCAGCCCCAACCCCAGCCTCCGCCACAGCCCAGCACTTGCCCAGCCCCTGCCCTGACCCCAGCCCTAGCCCTGCCCTGCCCCAGGCCCAGCCCTAGGCCTTGCCCCTGCCCTCAGCCCAGCCCCAGCCCTGGCCCTGACCCCGGCCCTGCCCCCCAGCCCAGCCCTGCCCCAGCCTCGGCCCCAGCCCAGCCCCAGCCCCAGCCACAGCCTGATCCCTGCCCCAGCCCCAGCCCTGCCCTGACCCCAGCCCTAGCCCTGCCCTGCCCCAGGCCCAGCCCTAGGCCTGCCCTGCCCTCAGCCCAGCCCCAGCCCTGGCCCTGACCCGGCCCCTGCCCCCAGCCCAGCCCGGCCCCAGCCTGGCCCCAGCCCAGCCCCAGCCCCAGCCACAGCCTGTGCCCTGCCCCAAGCCCCCAGCCCAGCCCTGACCCCAGCCCTAGCCCTGCCCTGCCCCAGGCCCAGCCCTCGGCCTGCCCTGCCCTCAGCCCAGCCCCAGCCCGGCCCTAGCCCAGACTGAGGCCTGCCCCAGCCCCAGACCCTGCCCCAGACCTGCCCCAGCCCCAGCCCGGCCTTAAGTTCTGCCCCAGCCACAGCCCAGCCCTCAGCCCTGGCCCCGGCCCTGACTCCAGCCCACACCCAGCCCTGGCCCTAGCCCAGCCCCAGCCATGCCCCAGCCCCAGCCCTGGCCCCAGCCCAGACCCAGCCCCAGCCCAGCCCAGCCCTGCCCCCAGTCCTAGCCCTGCCCAGCCCCAGGCCCAGAACTAGGCCTGCCCTGCCCTCAGCCCAGCCCCAGCCTGGCCCCAGCCCAGGCCCCAGCCCAGCCCCAGCCCCAGCCCAGCCCCAGCCCCAGGCCTGCCACAGCCCAGCCACAGCCCCAGCCCTGGACCCAGACCCAGCCCCAATCCCTGCCCCAGTCCTGCCCCAGCCCTGCCCCAGCCCAGCCCCAGCCCCAGCCCCAGCACTGCCTCAGCCCATCCCCAACCACAGCCCAGCCCCAGCCCTGGACCCACCCCCAGCCCCAGCCACAGCCACAGCCCAGCCCGAGGCCTGCCCCAACCCAGCCCCTGCCCTAGACCTGCCCCAGCCCCAGCCCCATCCCAGCCCCAGCCCTGCCACTGCCCCAGCCCTGGACCCCAGCCCCAGCCACAGCCACAGCCCAGCCCGAGGCCTGCCCCAACCCAGCCACTGCCCCAGCCCTGTCCCCAGCCCCAGCCCTGGCCCCAGCGCTGTCCTCAGCCACTGCCCCAGCCCCAGTCCTGTCTCATCCCAGCCCCCATCCCCAGCCCTGCCTTCAGCCCGGCCCCAGCCCAATGTCCAGCCTGCAGCCTAGTTCTGCCCCAGCCCCGGCCCCAACCCAGCCCCATCCCTGCCCCCAGCCCAGCCCCAACCCCGGCCCAGCCCCAGCCCCAGCCCCAGCCCCAGCCCCCCAGCTCTGCCCCAGCCACAGCCCTGCCCCAGCCCGTCCACAGCCGCGGCCCCAGCCCCAGCCCCAGCCCCCAGCCCCAGCCTCGGCTCCAGCCCAGCGCTAGCGCAGCCCCAGCCCAGCCCCCAGCGCAGCACCAGCCATACGCCCAGCCCCAGAGCCAGCCCCAGCCCCAGCCCAGCCCACAGCCCAGACCCACCCCCAGCCCCAGCCTCAGCCACAGCCCAGCGCTAGCCCAGCCCTGCCCTGCCCCCAGCCCTAGCCCTGCCCTACCCCCAGGCCCAGCCCCAACCTCAGTCCCAGCCCAGCTCCCAGCCCCGGCCCCAGCCCTACCCCAGCCCTGCCCCAGCCTCGGTTCCAGCCCATCCCCATCCCCAGCCTTGTCCCAGTCTCCACCCCAACTGCAGCCCCAGCCCCATCCCTGCCCCAGCCCCGGCCCCAGCCCTACCCCAGCCCCAGCCCCAGCCCTCAGCCCCAGCCCAGCCCCAACCCAATCCCTGCCCCCCTGCCCAGCCCCAGACCTGCCCCAGCTCCAGCCCGGCCCCCAAGTTCTGCCCCAGCCACAGCCCAGCCCTCAGCCCTGGCCCCGGCCCTGACTCCAGCCCACACCCAGCCCTGCCCTATCCCTGCCCCAAGCCCTATTCCAGCCCCGGCCCTAGCCCCAACCCAGTGCCAGCTGTGGCTCCAGCCCCCAGCCCCGGCCCCAGCCCTGGCCCTAGCCCAGCCCCAGCCATGCCCCAGCCCCAGCCCCGGCCCCAGCCTCAGCCACAGCCCAGCGCTAGCCCAGTCCTGCCCCCAGCCACAGCCCCGGCCCCAGCCTTGACTCCAGCCCAGCCCCAGCCCCATCCCTGCTCCCAGCCCAGCCCCAGCCCTGCCCCAGCCCCAGCCCCATCCCTGCTCCCAGCCCAGCCAGAGGCCTGCCCCAACCCAGCCCGTGCCCCAGAGCTGCCCCAGCCCCAGCCCTGCCCAAGCCTTGGTTCCAGCCCTGGCCACAGCCCTGTCCCGAGCCACAGCCCCACCCCCAGCCCAGCCCCAGCCACAGCCCAGCCACAGCCCCTGCCCCAGCCCTGCCCCAGCCTCGGGCCCAGCCCTGCCCAGGCCCTGCCCAGGCCCCAGCCCAGCCCCAGCCCCAGGCC